>NW_025959775.1:0-33809 GCF_023159225.1 Perognathus longimembris pacificus
TCTTGAATCTCCATTGTGCTGTCATCGAACAGATGACGTGGGTGGGGAGAGAGGTGGCGGATTCAGACACCGGCCACTTCCAGGACTGGCAAGGGCAGAGGAGGTGGGGGAGCTGTCCAACACGGGTTCAGCCAGGATGTGGGATGGAGCGGGAGCGGAGGTGAAAAGTGGACCCAGCCCGTCCCAGCGGGGATTCCAGGTGTGCGATTTGTGGCTCCGGAGGTCCTGTACTTCCCTGTTGGCCTGTGAGAACTGGTGAGCAGTCAGAGCCAACCCCTAAGGGCCTTCGCGTCCCTTTCACTATGGCAACTCCACTTGGAACACTGGCACACGTCAGCAGGTGGCGCCTAGAACCTGATCACGTCACAGAGCGCCTAACCCTCCAGGCACCGCCCAGAGGCTTCCCAGCACCCCTGGGGCGCATGTGCAGTCAAGGAGGCATAAGCAGGGCCTGATGGGCTGTGAGCAACAACTGACTACCGCTAAGAGGCGTCACTCCCCCTCCCGCTAAAGCTGATCCTGTTGGAATGCAAATGCAAATGCACCTCAGCACACTGGGCAAGGCATAGAAACCCAAATCATCCAGCCACCTCCTGGAGGCTTTGCTACACGGCGGGCCGCGCATGCGCAGTCCTGCAACCTCAGAAGCACACCAGGCTGCTACCTAGCAAGCCAGTGAAGGGCTTCAAGTGGTCTCGGTCAAGTGAGCAGTTGCTTTTTCCAGACTAATAGGATGTCAGTCGCAGGAAAAGGAGCCACAAGGTAGAAAAGGAAGGCCCCAACCCTCCTCCCTCATATACACACCTCCTGCACAGAGAAAAGAAGCAGAGGGATTTGGGGACAGAACAGGGAGATTACAGCTTAGAGGAATGCGGACTGTTGTGCACGAGAGGACTGGGAGAGGCCAGGAGTACAGAGGCTGAGAGCAGAGGGCGAATTGGAGAAGATAACAAGGGCCAGGAAGAGGGAGGGGGTTCTGAATTCCTCAGAGGAAGGGACGAGATGCGTCGGGAGCTGTGTAGCCTGTGAAGCTCAGATGGAGGAGGAGGAAAATGGGAAGCAGAGGCAGGGGCAAAGAGGCAGAGGCCCGGTGGCACGCGTGAGTTGATAGGAGTCTGGAGGCAGGAAGGCTAATGCTAGGAGTGGAAGCAGCAGCAAGGCAGGGGCAAGGAGGGCATGAAGAGAGAATCTCAGGGAGTTTGTGGTGAAGCAAATATGAGTGCAGGGGACAAGCCTCAGGAACTCAGCCGCTGATGGAAGTTGGTGGCGAGGAAGGCCAGGATGCTTGCCACGGGACGGGCGCCGTGCCCCCAAGCCCATGTACCAACGAGACGGAAATAGAGCCAGGGCATTCTGGGGCACAGGCCTCTGCCCCTCGCTGCCCACAGTGCCTTGCTTCAGGGTGTAGACCAGAGGGGTAAAGAATGCCTTCTTTGGTTGGCGTACTTCCTGGGGATAATCCCGTGGTCCTGCCGCATTCACATGTCTTCCCTCATTGCATTCCGCCAAGAGTTGTTTGCAATTCAGGTCGCTCAAGCTGCATGGTACAGGGAATGGGAAACAGGTAAGGACAGCAGGGGAAGACACAAGTGCCAATGGGCTGGCCAACATGCAGGGCTGGGCTCCCAACCACGCCCACCACAACAATATCAGGCTTGATTCGATCAAGTCGGACCCTGTGCCATGAAAACCCTTAGCACCTTCCAAGGCACGGTAAACTGGGTGTGCTCGCAAGTGCGTGAGTGTGTCCGTGTTTGGTTGTACGAGTGCGTGTGTGTTCCTGACACCGTACATGGGTGTACTTCCTAAACATAAGTCTGGATATGTGTAAATAGGCATCTGGATGTGGTTCCAGGAGGTCCCGTCACAGTGTGTTCTGAGTGAGCATGTGGAGGCTGCGGCAAGTGACAGAGAAAGACAGAGATGGAGAGTGGGCTTGCATGTGAGAAATTTTCTGTCCAAGTGCGGTGGTAGGAGTGTGTCCGATATGAAGTTGAACAGATGCGATTCAAAGTGTGTGCACGTATACTTGCTTGCTTGAAATTCCCAGGAAACCACTCATTTGGCAAGGCTGCCTTTAGTGCTGTCTGCTTCTCCAAGGTCTCCAGACATGAGTCCGGGGATGCTAAGCAGCCACTGCTGTTGGCGATCCGCATGACAGTGATGATGACGCCTACGAATAGCATTGCTGGGAGCCAGGGTGCCTTGGCCAACGCAGGGAAGCGTCAGAATTCCCTTTCCCTGGTGTCTGAGCATAGCACCCTGCAGGAGCCTAAAACTTATGGCTGTGAGCCAACGGCCCCCGCATTGCCAGCTCCTGCCTATAGCCATTATGACCCACCGCTACTCGGTAGGAGGAAGGATCTGGCAGAGATGTGGGCCAGAGAGGCCAGGCAAGAGGGCAAACAAGAGTGGAGCGGTCACCTGTGCAGTTAGGAGAACCCAATAAGCCCTCACCTGCTGACCTTGAATCTCCATTGTGCTGTCATCGAACAGATGACGTGGGTGGGGAGAGAGGTGGCGGATTCAGACACCGGCCACTTCCGGGACTGGCAAGGGCAGAGGAGGTGGGGGAGCTGTCCAACACGGGTTCAGCCAGGATGTGGGATGGAGCGGGAGCGGAGGTGAAAAGTGGACCCAGCCCGTCCCAGCGGGGATTCCAGGTGTGCGATTTGTGGCTCCGGAGGTCTTGTACTTCCCTGTTGGCCTGTGAGAACTGGTGAGCAGTCAGAGCCAACCCCTAAGGGCCTTCGCGTCCCTTTCACTATGGCAACTCCACTTGGAACACTGGCACACGTCAGCAGGTGGCGCCTAGAACCTGATCACGTCACAGAGCGCCTAACCCTCCAGGCACCGCCCAGAGGCTTCCCAGCACCCCTGGGGCGCATGTGCAGTCAAGGAGGCATAAGCAGGGCCTGATGGGCTGTGAGCAACAACTGACTACCGCTAAGAGGCGTCACTCCCCCTCCCGCTAAAGCTGATCCTGTTGGAATGCAAATGCAAATGCACCTCAGCACACTGGGCAAGGCATAGAAACCCAAATCATCCAGCCACCTCCTGGAGGCTTTGCTACACGGCGGGCCGCGCATGCGCAGTCCTGCAACCTCAGAAGCACACCAGGCTGCTACCTAGCAAGCCAGTGAAGGGCTTCAAGTGGTCTCGGTCAAGTGAGCAGTTGCTTTTTCCAGACTAATAGGATGTCAGTCGCAGGAAAAGGAGCCACAAGGTAGAAAAGGAAGGCCCCAACCCTCCTCCCTCATATACACACCTCCTGCACAGAGAAAAGAAGCAGAGGGATTTGGGGACAGAACAGGGAGATTACAGCTTAGAGGAATGCGGACTGTTGTGCACGAGAGGACTGGGAGAGGCCAGGAGTACAGAGGCTGAGAGCAGAGGGCGAATTGGAGAAGATAACAAGGGCCAGGAAGAGGGAGGGGGTTCTGAATTCCTCAGAGGAAGGGACGAGATGCGTCGGGAGCTGTGTAGCCTGTGAAGCTCAGATGGAGGAGGAGGAAAATGGGAAGCAGAGGCAGGGGCAAAGAGGCAGAGGCCCGGTGGCACGCGTGAGTTGATAGGAGTCTGGAGGCAGGAAGGCTAATGCTAGGAGTGGAAGCAGCAGCAAGGCAGGGGCAAGGAGGGCATGAAGAGAGAATCTCAGGGAGTTTGTGGTGAAGCAAATATGAGTGCAGGGGACAAGCCTCAGGAACTCAGCCGCTGATGGAAGTTGGTGGCGAGGAAGGCCAGGATGCTTGCCACGGGACGGGCGCCGTGCCCCCAAGCCCATGTACCAACGAGACGGAAATAGAGCCAGGGCATTCTGGGGCACAGGCCTCTGCCCCTCGCTGCCCACAGTGCCTTGCTTCAGGGTGTAGACCAGAGGGGTAAAGAATGCCTTCTTTGGTTGGCGTACTTCCTGGGGATAATCCCGTGGTCCTGCCGCATTCACATGTCTTCCCTCATTGCATTCCGCCAAGAGTTGTTTGCAATTCAGGTCGCTCAAGCTGCATGGTACAGGGAATGGGAAACAGGTAAGGACAGCAGGGGAAGACACAAGTGCCAATGGGCTGGCCAACATGCAGGGCTGGGCTCCCAACCACGCCCACCACAACAATATCAGGCTTGATTCGATCAAGTCGGACCCTGTGCCATGAAAACCCTTAGCACCTTCCAAGGCACGGTAAACTGGGTGTGCTCGCAAGTGCGTGAGTGTGTCCGTGTTTGGTTGTACGAGTGCGTGTGTGTTCCTGACACCGTACATGGGTGTACTTCCTAAACATAAGTCTGGATATGTGTAAATAGGCATCTGGATGTGGTTCCAGGAGGTCCCGTCACAGTGTGTTCTGAGTGAGCATGTGGAGGCTGCGGCAAGTGACAGAGAAAGACAGAGATGGAGAGTGGGCTTGCATGTGAGAAATTTTCTGTCCAAGTGCGGTGGTAGGAGTGTGTCCGATATGAAGTTGAACAGATGCGATTCAAAGTGTGTGCACGTATACTTGCTTGCTTGAAATTCCCAGGAAACCACTCATTTGGCAAGGCTGCCTTTAGTGCTGTCTGCTTCTCCAAGGTCTCCAGACATGAGTCCGGGGATGCTAAGCAGCCACTGCTGTTGGCGATCCGCATGACAGTGATGATGACGCCTACGAATAGCATTGCTGGGAGCCAGGGTGCCTTGGCCAACGCAGGGAAGCGTCAGAATTCCCTTTCCCTGGTGTCTGAGCATAGCACCCTGCAGGAGCCTAAAACTTATGGCTGTGAGCCAACGGCCCCCGCATTGCCAGCTCCTGCCTATAGCCATTATGACCCACCGCTACTCGGTAGGAGGAAGGGTCTGGCAGAGATGTGGGCCAGAGAGGCCAGGCAAGAGGGCAAACAAGAGTGGAGCGGTCACCTGTGCAGTTAGGAGAACCCAATAAGCCCTCACCTGCTGACCTTGAATCTCCATTGTGCTGTCATCGAACAGATGACGTGGGTGGGGAGAGAGGTGGCGGATTCAGACACCGGCCACTTCCAGGACTGGCAAGGGCAGAGGAGGTGGGGGAGCTGTCCAACACGGGTTCAGCCAGGATGTGGGATGGAGCGGGAGCGGAGGTGAAAAGTGGACCCAGCCCGTCCCAGCGGGGATTCCAGGTGTGCGATTTGTGGCTCCGGAGGTCCTGTACTTCCCTGTTGGCCTGTGAGAACTGGTGAGCAGTCAGAGCCAACCCCTAAGGGCCTTCGCGTCCCTTTCACTATGGCAACTCCACTTGGAACACTGGCACACGTCAGCAGGTGGCGCCTAGAACCTGATCACGTCACAGAGCGCCTAACCCTCCAGGCACCGCCCAGAGGCTTCCCAGCACCCCTGGGGCGCATGTGCAGTCAAGGAGGCATAAGCAGGGCCTGATGGGCTGTGAGCAACAACTGACTACCGCTAAGAGGCGTCACTCCCCCTCCCGCTAAAGCTGATCCTGTTGGAATGCAAATGCAAATGCACCTCAGCACACTGGGCAAGGCATAGAAACCCAAATCATCCAGCCACCTCCTGGAGGCTTTGCTACACGGCGGGCCGCGCATGCGCAGTCCTGCAACCTCAGAAGCACACCAGGCTGCTACCTAGCAAGCCAGTGAAGGGCTTCAAGTGGTCTCGGTCAAGTGAGCAGTTGCTTTTTCCAGACTAATAGGATGTCAGTCGCAGGAAAAGGAGCCACAAGGTAGAAAAGGAAGGCCCCAACCCTCCTCCCTCATATACACACCTCCTGCACAGAGAAAAGAAGCAGAGGGATTTGGGGACAGAACAGGGAGATTACAGCTTAGAGGAATGCGGACTGTTGTGCACGAGAGGACTGGGAGAGGCCAGGAGTACAGAGGCTGAGAGCAGAGGGCGAATTGGAGAAGATAACAAGGGCCAGGAAGAGGGAGGGGGTTCTGAATTCCTCAGAGGAAGGGACGAGATGCGTCGGGAGCTGTGTAGCCTGTGAAGCTCAGATGGAGGAGGAGGAAAATGGGAAGCAGAGGCAGGGGCAAAGAGGCAGAGGCCCGGTGGCACGCGTGAGTTGATAGGAGTCTGGAGGCAGGAAGGCTAATGCTAGGAGTGGAAGCAGCAGCAAGGCAGGGGCAAGGAGGGCATGAAGAGAGAATCTCAGGGAGTTTGTGGTGAAGCAAATATGAGTGCAGGGGACAAGCCTCAGGAACTCAGCCGCTGATGGAAGTTGGTGGCGAGGAAGGCCAGGATGCTTGCCACGGGACGGGCGCCGTGCCCCCAAGCCCATGTACCAACGAGACGGAAATAGAGCCAGGGCATTCTGGGGCACAGGCCTCTGCCCCTCGCTGCCCACAGTGCCTTGCTTCAGGGTGTAGACCAGAGGGGTAAAGAATGCCTTCTTTGGTTGGCGTACTTCCTGGGGATAATCCCGTGGTCCTGCCGCATTCACATGTCTTCCCTCATTGCATTCCGCCAAGAGTTGTTTGCAATTCAGGTCGCTCAAGCTGCATGGTACAGGGAATGGGAAACAGGTAAGGACAGCAGGGGAAGACACAAGTGCCAATGGGCTGGCCAACATGCAGGGCTGGGCTCCCAACCACGCCCACCACAACAATATCAGGCTTGATTCGATCAAGTCGGACCCTGTGCCATGAAAACCCTTAGCACCTTCCAAGGCACGGTAAACTGGGTGTGCTCGCAAGTGCGTGAGTGTGTCCGTGTTTGGTTGTACGAGTGCGTGTGTGTTCCTGACACCGTACATGGGTGTACTTCCTAAACATAAGTCTGGATATGTGTAAATAGGCATCTGGATGTGGTTCCAGGAGGTCCCGTCACAGTGTGTTCTGAGTGAGCATGTGGAGGCTGCGGCAAGTGACAGAGAAAGACAGAGATGGAGAGTGGGCTTGCATGTGAGAAATTTTCTGTCCAAGTGCGGTGGTAGGAGTGTGTCCGATATGAAGTTGAACAGATGCGATTCAAAGTGTGTGCACGTATACTTGCTTGCTTGAAATTCCCAGGAAACCACTCATTTGGCAAGGCTGCCTTTAGTGCTGTCTGCTTCTCCAAGGTCTCCAGACATGAGTCCGGGGATGCTAAGCAGCCACTGCTGTTGGCGATCCGCATGACAGTGATGATGACGCCTACGAATAGCATTGCTGGGAGCCAGGGTGCCTTGGCCAACGCAGGGAAGCGTCAGAATTCCCTTTCCCTGGTGTCTGAGCATAGCACCCTGCAGGAGCCTAAAACTTATGGCTGTGAGCCAACGGCCCCCGCATTGCCAGCTCCTGCCTATAGCCATTATGACCCACCGCTACTCGGTAGGAGGAAGGATCTGGCAGAGATGTGGGCCAGAGAGGCCAGGCAAGAGGGCAAACAAGAGTGGAGCGGTCACCTGTGCAGTTAGGAGAACCCAATAAGCCCTCACCTGCTGACCTTGAATCTCCATTGTGCTGTCATCGAACAGATGACGTGGGTGGGGAGAGAGGTGGCGGATTCAGACACCGGCCACTTCCGGGACTGGCAAGGGCAGAGGAGGTGGGGGAGCTGTCCAACACGGGTTCAGCCAGGATGTGGGATGGAGCGGGAGCGGAGGTGAAAAGTGGACCCAGCCCGTCCCAGCGGGGATTCCAGGTGTGCGATTTGTGGCTCCGGAGGTCTTGTACTTCCCTGTTGGCCTGTGAGAACTGGTGAGCAGTCAGAGCCAACCCCTAAGGGCCTTCGCGTCCCTTTCACTATGGCAACTCCACTTGGAACACTGGCACACGTCAGCAGGTGGCGCCTAGAACCTGATCACGTCACAGAGCGCCTAACCCTCCAGGCACCGCCCAGAGGCTTCCCAGCACACCTGGGGCGCATGTGCAGTCAAGGAGGCATAAGCAGGGCCTGATGGGCTGTGAGCAACAACTGACTACCGCTAAGAGGCGTCACTCCCCCTCCCGCTAAAGCTGATCCTGTTGGAATGCAAATGCAAATGCACCTCAGCACACTGGGCAAGGCATAGAAACCCAAATCATCCAGCCACCTCCTGGAGGCTTTGCTACACGGCGGGCCGCGCATGCGCAGTCCTGCAACCTCAGAAGCACACCAGGCTGCTACCTAGCAAGCCAGTGAAGGGCTTCAAGTGGTCTCGGTCAAGTGAGCAGTTGCTTTTTCCAGACTAATAGGATGTCAGTCGCAGGAAAAGGAGCCACAAGGTAGAAAAGGAAGGCCCCAACCCTCCTCCCTCATATACACACCTCCTGCACAGAGAAAAGAAGCAGAGGGATTTGGGGACAGAACAGGGAGATTACAGCTTAGAGGAATGCGGACTGTTGTGCACGAGAGGACTGGGAGAGGCCAGGAGTACAGAGGCTGAGAGCAGAGGGCGAATTGGAGAAGATAACAAGGGCCAGGAAGAGGGAGGGGGTTCTGAATTCCTCAGAGGAAGGGACGAGATGCGTCGGGAGCTGTGTAGCCTGTGAAGCTCAGATGGAGGAGGAGGAAAATGGGAAGCAGAGGCAGGGGCAAAGAGGCAGAGGCCCGGTGGCACGCGTGAGTTGATAGGAGTCTGGAGGCAGGAAGGCTAATGCTAGGAGTGGAAGCAGCAGCAAGGCAGGGGCAAGGAGGGCATGAAGAGAGAATCTCAGGGAGTTTGTGGTGAAGCAAATATGAGTGCAGGGGACAAGCCTCAGGAACTCAGCCGCTGATGGAAGTTGGTGGCGAGGAAGGCCAGGATGCTTGCCACGGGACGGGCGCCGTGCCCCCAAGCCCATGTACCAACGAGACGGAAATAGAGCCAGGGCATTCTGGGGCAAAGGCCTCTGCCCCTCGCTGCCCACAGTGCCTTGCTTCAGGGTGTAGACCAGAGGGGTAAAGAATGCCTTCTTTGGTTGGCGTACTTCCTGGGGATAATCCCGTGGTCCTGCCGCATTCACATGTCTTCCCTCATTGCATTCCGCCAAGAGTTGTTTGCAATTCAGGTCGCTCAAGCTGCATGGTACAGGGAATGGGAAACAGGTAAGGACAGCAGGGGAAGACACAAGTGCCAATGGGCTGGCCAACATGCAGGGCTGGGCTCCCAACCACGCCCACCACAACAATATCAGGCTTGATTCGATCAAGTCGGACCCTGTGCCATGAAAACCCTTAGCACCTTCCAAGGCACGGTAAACTGGGTGTGCTCGCAAGTGCGTGAGTGTGTCCGTGTTTGGTTGTACGAGTGCGTGTGTGTTCCTGACACCGTACATGGGTGTACTTCCTAAACATAAGTCTGGATATGTGTAAATAGGCATCTGGATGTGGTTCCAGGAGGTCCCGTCACAGTGTGTTCTGAGTGAGCATGTGGAGGCTGCGGCAAGTGACAGAGAAAGACAGAGATGGAGAGTGGGCTTGCATGTGAGAAATTTTCTGTCCAAGTGCGGTGGTAGGAGTGTGTCCGATATGAAGTTGAACAGATGCGATTCAAAGTGTGTGCACGTATACTTGCTTGCTTGAAATTCCCAGGAAACCACTCATTTGGCAAGGCTGCCTTTAGTGCTGTCTGCTTCTCCAAGGTCTCCAGACATGAGTCCGGGGATGCTAAGCAGCCACTGCTGTTGGCGATCCGCATGACAGTGATGATGACGCCTACGAATAGCATTGCTGGGAGCCAGGGTGCCTTGGCCAACGCAGGGAAGCGTCAGAATTCCCTTTCCCTGGTGTCTGAGCATAGCACCCTGCAGGAGCCTAAAACTTATGGCTGTGAGCCAACGGCCCCCGCATTGCCAGCTCCTGCCTATAGCCATTATGACCCACCGCTACTCGGTAGGAGGAAGGATCTGGCAGAGATGTGGGCCAGAGAGGCCAGGCAAGAGGGCAAACAAGAGTGGAGCGGTCACCTGTGCAGTTAGGAGAACCCAATAAGCCCTCACCTGCTGACCTTGAATCTCCATTGTGCTGTCATCGAACAGATGACGTGGGTGGGGAGAGAGGTGGCGGATTCAGACACCGGCCACTTCCAGGACTGGCAAGGGCAGAGGAGGTGGGGGAGCTGTCCAACACGGGTTCAGCCAGGATGTGGGATGGAGCGGGAGCGGAGGTGAAAAGTGGACCCAGCCCGTCCCAGCGGGGATTCCAGGTGTGCGATTTGTGGCTCCGGAGGTCCTGTACTTCCCTGTTGGCCTGTGAGAACTGGTGAGCAGTCAGAGCCAACCCCTAAGGGCCTTCGCGTCCCTTTCACTATGGCAACTCCACTTGGAACACTGGCACACGTCAGCAGGTGGCGCCTAGAACCTGATCACGTCACAGAGCGCCTAACCCTCCAGGCACCGCCCAGAGGCTTCCCAGCACCCCTGGGGCGCATGTGCAGTCAAGGAGGCATAAGCAGGGCCTGATGGGCTGTGAGCAACAACTGACTACCGCTAAGAGGCGTCACTCCCCCTCCCGCTAAAGCTGATCCTGTTGGAATGCAAATGCAAATGCACCTCAGCACACTGGGCAAGGCATAGAAACCCAAATCATCCAGCCACCCCCTGGAGGCTTTGCTACACGGCGGGCCGCGCATGCGCAGTCCTGCAACCTCAGAAGCACACCAGGCTGCTACCTAGCAAGCCAGTGAAGGGCTTCAAGTGGTCTCGGTCAAGTGAGCAGTTGCTTTTTCCAGACTAATAGGATGTCAGTCGCAGGAAAAGGAGCCACAAGGTAGAAAAGGAAGGCCCCAACCCTCCTCCCTCATATACACACCTCCTGCACAGAGAAAAGAAGCAGAGGGATTTGGGGACAGAACAGGGAGATTACAGCTTAGAGGAATGCGGACTGTTGTGCACGAGAGGACTGGGAGAGGCCAGGAGTACAGAGGCTGAGAGCAGAGGGCGAATTGGAGAAGATAACAAGGGCCAGGAAGAGGGAGGGGGTTCTGAATTCCTCAGAGGAAGGGACGAGATGCGTCGGGAGCTGTGTAGCCTGTGAAGCTCAGATGGAGGAGGAGGAAAATGGGAAGCAGAGGCAGGGGCAAAGAGGCAGAGGCCCGGTGGCACGCGTGAGTTGATAGGAGTCTGGAGGCAGGAAGGCTAATGCTAGGAGTGGAAGCAGCAGCAAGGCAGGGGCAAGGAGGGCATGAAGAGAGAATCTCAGGGAGTTTGTGGTGAAGCAAATATGAGTGCAGGGGACAAGCCTCAGGAACTCAGCCGCTGATGGAAGTTGGTGGCGAGGAAGGCCAGGATGCTTGCCACGGGACGGGCGCCGTGCCCCCAAGCCCATGTACCAACGAGACGGAAATAGAGCCAGGGCATTCTGGGGCACAGGCCTCTGCCCCTCGCTGCCCACAGTGCCTTGCTTCAGGGTGTAGACCAGAGGGGTAAAGAATGCCTTCTTTGGTTGGCGTACTTCCTGGGGATAATCCCGTGGTCCTGCCGCATTCACATGTCTTCCCTCATTGCATTCCGCCAAGAGTTGTTTGCAATTCAGGTCGCTCAAGCTGCATGGTACAGGGAATGGGAAACAGGTAAGGACAGCAGGGGAAGACACAAGTGCCAATGGGCTGGCCAACATGCAGGGCTGGGCTCCCAACCACGCCCACCACAACAATATCAGGCTTGATTCGATCAAGTCGGACCCTGTGCCATGAAAACCCTTAGCACCTTCCAAGGCACGGTAAACTGGGTGTGCTCGCAAGTGCGTGAGTGTGTCCGTGTTTGGTTGTACGAGTGCGTGTGTGTTCCTGACACCGTACATGGGTGTACTTCCTAAACATAAGTCTGGATATGTGTAAATAGGCATCTGGATGTGGTTCCAGGAGGTCCCGTCACAGTGTGTTCTGAGTGAGCATGTGGAGGCTGCGGCAAGTGACAGAGAAAGACAGAGATGGAGAGTGGGCTTGCATGTGAGAAATTTTCTGTCCAAGTGCGGTGGTAGGAGTGTGTCCGATATGAAGTTGAACAGATGCGATTCAAAGTGTGTGCACGTATACTTGCTTGCTTGAAATTCCCAGGAAACCACTCATTTGGCAAGGCTGCCTTTAGTGCTGTCTGCTTCTCCAAGGTCTCCAGACATGAGTCCGGGGATGCTAAGCAGCCACTGCTGTTGGCGATCCGCATGACAGTGATGATGACGCCTACGAATAGCATTGCTGGGAGCCAGGGTGCCTTGGCCAACGCAGGGAAGCGTCAGAATTCCCTTTCCCTGGTGTCTGAGCATAGCACCCTGCAGGAGCCTAAAACTTATGGCTGTGAGCCAACGGCCCCCGCATTGCCAGCTCCTGCCTATAGCCATTATGACCCACCGCTACTCGGTAGGAGGAAGGATCTGGCAGAGATGTGGGCCAGAGAGGCCAGGCAAGAGGGCAAACAAGAGTGGAGCGGTCACCTGTGCAGTTAGGAGAACCCAATAAGCCCTCACCTGCTGACCTTGAATCTCCATTGTGCTGTCATCGAACAGATGACGTGGGTGGGGAGAGAGGTGGCGGATTCAGACACCGGCCACTTCCGGGACTGGCAAGGGCAGAGGAGGTGGGGGAGCTGTCCAACACGGGTTCAGCCAGGATGTGGGATGGAGCGGGAGCGGAGGTGAAAAGTGGACCCAGCCCGTCCCAGCGGGGATTCCAGGTGTGCGATTTGTGGCTCCGGAGGTCTTGTACTTCCCTGTTGGCCTGTGAGAACTGGTGAGCAGTCAGAGCCAACCCCTAAGGGCCTTCGCGTCCCTTTCACTATGGCAACTCCACTTGGAACACTGGCACACGTCAGCAGGTGGCGCCTAGAACCTGATCACGTCACAGAGCGCCTAACCCTCCAGGCACCGCCCAGAGGCTTCCCAGCACACCTGGGGCGCATGTGCAGTCAAGGAGGCATAAGCAGGGCCTGATGGGCTGTGAGCAACAACTGACTACCGCTAAGAGGCGTCACTCCCCCTCCCGCTAAAGCTGATCCTGTTGGAATGCAAATGCAAATGCACCTCAGCACACTGGGCAAGGCATAGAAACCCAAATCATCCAGCCACCTCCTGGAGGCTTTGCTACACGGCGGGCCGCGCATGCGCAGTCCTGCAACCTCAGAAGCACACCAGGCTGCTACCTAGCAAGCCAGTGAAGGGCTTCAAGTGGTCTCGGTCAAGTGAGCAGTTGCTTTTTCCAGACTAATAGGATGTCAGTCGCAGGAAAAGGAGCCACAAGGTAGAAAAGGAAGGCCCCAACCCTCCTCCCTCATATACACACCTCCTGCACAGAGAAAAGAAGCAGAGGGATTTGGGGACAGAACAGGGAGATTACAGCTTAGAGGAATGCGGACTGTTGTGCACGAGAGGACTGGGAGAGGCCAGGAGTACAGAGGCTGAGAGCAGAGGGCGAATTGGAGAAGATAACAAGGGCCAGGAAGAGGGAGGGGGTTCTGAATTCCTCAGAGGAAGGGACGAGATGCGTCGGGAGCTGTGTAGCCTGTGAAGCTCAGATGGAGGAGGAGGAAAATGGGAAGCAGAGGCAGGGGCAAAGAGGCAGAGGCCCGGTGGCACGCGTGAGTTGATAGGAGTCTGGAGGCAGGAAGGCTAATGCTAGGAGTGGAAGCAGCAGCAAGGCAGGGGCAAGGAGGGCATGAAGAGAGAATCTCAGGGAGTTTGTGGTGAAGCAAATATGAGTGCAGGGGACAAGCCTCAGGAACTCAGCCGCTGATGGAAGTTGGTGGCGAGGAAGGCCAGGATGCTTGCCACGGGACGGGCGCCGTGCCCCCAAGCCCATGTACCAACGAGACGGAAATAGAGCCAGGGCATTCTGGGGCAAAGGCCTCTGCCCCTCGCTGCCCACAGTGCCTTGCTTCAGGGTGTAGACCAGAGGGGTAAAGAATGCCTTCTTTGGTTGGCGTACTTCCTGGGGATAATCCCGTGGTCCTGCCGCATTCACATGTCTTCCCTCATTGCATTCCGCCAAGAGTTGTTTGCAATTCAGGTCGCTCAAGCTGCATGGTACAGGGAATGGGAAACAGGTAAGGACAGCAGGGGAAGACACAAGTGCCAATGGGCTGGCCAACATGCAGGGCTGGGCTCCCAACCACGCCCACCACAACAATATCAGGCTTGATTCGATCAAGTCGGACCCTGTGCCATGAAAACCCTTAGCACCTTCCAAGGCACGGTAAACTGGGTGTGCTCGCAAGTGCGTGAGTGTGTCCGTGTTTGGTTGTACGAGTGCGTGTGTGTTCCTGACACCGTACATGGGTGTACTTCCTAAACATAAGTCTGGATATGTGTAAATAGGCATCTGGATGTGGTTCCAGGAGGTCCCGTCACAGTGTGTTCTGAGTGAGCATGTGGAGGCTGCGGCAAGTGACAGAGAAAGACAGAGATGGAGAGTGGGCTTGCATGTGAGAAATTTTCTGTCCAAGTGCGGTGGTAGGAGTGTGTCCGATATGAAGTTGAACAGATGCGATTCAAAGTGTGTGCACGTATACTTGCTTGCTTGAAATTCCCAGGAAACCACTCATTTGGCAAGGCTGCCTTTAGTGCTGTCTGCTTCTCCAAGGTCTCCAGACATGAGTCCGGGGATGCTAAGCAGCCACTGCTGTTGGCGATCCGCATGACAGTGATGATGACGCCTACGAATAGCATTGCTGGGAGCCAGGGTGCCTTGGCCAACGCAGGGAAGCGTCAGAATTCCCTTTCCCTGGTGTCTGAGCATAGCACCCTGCAGGAGCCTAAAACTTATGGCTGTGAGCCAACGGCCCCCGCATTGCCAGCTCCTGCCTATAGCCATTATGACCCACCGCTACTCGGTAGGAGGAAGGATCTGGCAGAGATGTGGGCCAGAGAGGCCAGGCAAGAGGGCAAACAAGAGTGGAGCGGTCACCTGTGCAGTTAGGAGAACCCAATAAGCCCTCACCTGCTGACCTTGAATCTCCATTGTGCTGTCATCGAACAGATGACGTGGGTGGGGAGAGAGGTGGCGGATTCAGACACCGGCCACTTCCAGGACTGGCAAGGGCAGAGGAGGTGGGGGAGCTGTCCAACACGGGTTCAGCCAGGATGTGGGATGGAGCGGGAGCGGAGGTGAAAAGTGGACCCAGCCCGTCCCAGCGGGGATTCCAGGTGTGCGATTTGTGGCTCCGGAGGTCCTGTACTTCCCTGTTGGCCTGTGAGAACTGGTGAGCAGTCAGAGCCAACCCCTAAGGGCCTTCGCGTCCCTTTCACTATGGCAACTCCACTTGGAACACTGGCACACGTCAGCAGGTGGCGCCTAGAACCTGATCACGTCACAGAGCGCCTAACCCTCCAGGCACCGCCCAGAGGCTTCCCAGCACCCCTGGGGCGCATGTGCAGTCAAGGAGGCATAAGCAGGGCCTGATGGGCTGTGAGCAACAACTGACTACCGCTAAGAGGCGTCACTCCCCCTCCCGCTAAAGCTGATCCTGTTGGAATGCAAATGCAAATGCACCTCAGCACACTGGGCAAGGCATAGAAACCCAAATCATCCAGCCACCTCCTGGAGGCTTTGCTACACGGCGGGCCGCGCATGCGCAGTCCTGCAACCTCAGAAGCACACCAGGCTGCTACCTAGCAAGCCAGTGAAGGGCTTCAAGTGGTCTCGGTCAAGTGAGCAGTTGCTTTTTCCAGACTAATAGGATGTCAGTCGCAGGAAAAGGAGCCACAAGGTAGAAAAGGAAGGCCCCAACCCTCCTCCCTCATATACACACCTCCTGCACAGAGAAAAGAAGCAGAGGGATTTGGGGACAGAACAGGGAGATTACAGCTTAGAGGAATGCGGACTGTTGTGCACGAGAGGACTGGGAGAGGCCAGGAGTACAGAGGCTGAGAGCAGAGGGCGAATTGGAGAAGATAACAAGGGCCAGGAAGAGGGAGGGGGTTCTGAATTCCTCAGAGGAAGGGACGAGATGCGTCGGGAGCTGTGTAGCCTGTGAAGCTCAGATGGAGGAGGAGGAAAATGGGAAGCAGAGGCAGGGGCAAAGAGGCAGAGGCCCGGTGGCACGCGTGAGTTGATAGGAGTCTGGAGGCAGGAAGGCTAATGCTAGGAGTGGAAGCAGCAGCAAGGCAGGGGCAAGGAGGGCATGAAGAGAGAATCTCAGGGAGTTTGTGGTGAAGCAAATATGAGTGCAGGGGACAAGCCTCAGGAACTCAGCCGCTGATGGAAGTTGGTGGCGAGGAAGGCCAGGATGCTTGCCACGGGACGGGCGCCGTGCCCCCAAGCCCATGTACCAACGAGACGGAAATAGAGCCAGGGCATTCTGGGGCACAGGCCTCTGCCCCTCGCTGCCCACAGTGCCTTGCTTCAGGGTGTAGACCAGAGGGGTAAAGAATGCCTTCTTTGGTTGGCGTACTTCCTGGGGATAATCCCGTGGTCCTGCCGCATTCACATGTCTTCCCTCATTGCATTCCGCCAAGAGTTGTTTGCAATTCAGGTCGCTCAAGCTGCATGGTACAGGGAATGGGAAACAGGTAAGGACAGCAGGGGAAGACACAAGTGCCAATGGGCTGGCCAACATGCAGGGCTGGGCTCCCAACCACGCCCACCACAACAATATCAGGCTTGATTCGATCAAGTCGGACCCTGTGCCATGAAAACCCTTAGCACCTTCCAAGGCACGGTAAACTGGGTGTGCTCGCAAGTGCGTGAGTGTGTCCGTGTTTGGTTGTACGAGTGCGTGTGTGTTCCTGACACCGTACATGGGTGTACTTCCTAAACATAAGTCTGGATATGTGTAAATAGGCATCTGGATGTGGTTCCAGGAGGTCCCGTCACAGTGTGTTCTGAGTGAGCATGTGGAGGCTGCGGCAAGTGACAGAGAAAGACAGAGATGGAGAGTGGGCTTGCATGTGAGAAATTTTCTGTCCAAGTGCGGTGGTAGGAGTGTGTCCGATATGAAGTTGAACAGATGCGATTCAAAGTGTGTGCACGTATACTTGCTTGCTTGAAATTCCCAGGAAACCACTCATTTGGCAAGGCTGCCTTTAGTGCTGTCTGCTTCTCCAAGGTCTCCAGACATGAGTCCGGGGATGCTAAGCAGCCACTGCTGTTGGCGATCCGCATGACAGTGATGATGACGCCTACGAATAGCATTGCTGGGAGCCAGGGTGCCTTGGCCAACGCAGGGAAGCGTCAGAATTCCCTTTCCCTGGTGTCTGAGCATAGCACCCTGCAGGAGCCTAAAACTTATGGCTGTGAGCCAACGGCCCCCGCATTGCCAGCTCCTGCCTATAGCCATTATGACCCACCGCTACTCGGTAGGAGGAAGGATCTGGCAGAGATGTGGGCCAGAGAGGCCAGGCAAGAGGGCAAACAAGAGTGGAGCGGTCACCTGTGCAGTTAGGAGAACCCAATAAGCCCTCACCTGCTGACCTTGAATCTCCATTGTGCTGTCATCGAACAGATGACGTGGGTGGGGAGAGAGGTGGCGGATTCAGACACCGGCCACTTCCAGGACTGGCAAGGGCAGAGGAGGTGGGGGAGCTGTCCAACACGGGTTCAGCCAGGATGTGGGATGGAGCGGGAGCGGAGGTGAAAAGTGGACCCAGCCCGTCCCAGCGGGGATTCCAGGTGTGCGATTTGTGGCTCCGGAGGTCCTGTACTTCCCTGTTGGCCTGTGAGAACTGGTGAGCAGTCAGAGCCAACCCCTAAGGGCCTTCGCGTCCCTTTCACTATGGCAACTCCACTTGGAACACTGGCACACGTCAGCAGGTGGCGCCTAGAACCTGATCACGTCACAGAGCGCCTAACCCTCCAGGCACCGCCCAGAGGCTTCCCAGCACCCCTGGGGCGCATGTGCAGTCAAGGAGGCATAAGCAGGGCCTGATGGGCTGTGAGCAACAACTGACTACCGCTAAGAGGCGTCACTCCCCCTCCCGCTAAAGCTGATCCTGTTGGAATGCAAATGCAAATGCACCTCAGCACACTGGGCAAGGCATAGAAACCCAAATCATCCAGCCACCCCCTGGAGGCTTTGCTACACGGCGGGCCGCGCATGCGCAGTCCTGCAACCTCAGAAGCACACCAGGCTGCTACCTAGCAAGCCAGTGAAGGGCTTCAAGTGGTCTCGGTCAAGTGAGCAGTTGCTTTTTCCAGACTAATAGGATGTCAGTCGCAGGAAAAGGAGCCACAAGGTAGAAAAGGAAGGCCCCAACCCTCCTCCCTCATATACACACCTCCTGCACAGAGAAAAGAAGCAGAGGGATTTGGGGACAGAACAGGGAGATTACAGCTTAGAGGAATGCGGACTGTTGTGCACGAGAGGACTGGGAGAGGCCAGGAGTACAGAGGCTGAGAGCAGAGGGCGAATTGGAGAAGATAACAAGGGCCAGGAAGAGGGAGGGGGTTCTGAATTCCTCAGAGGAAGGGACGAGATGCGTCGGGAGCTGTGTAGCCTGTGAAGCTCAGATGGAGGAGGAGGAAAATGGGAAGCAGAGGCAGGGGCAAAGAGGCAGAGGCCCGGTGGCACGCGTGAGTTGATAGGAGTCTGGAGGCAGGAAGGCTAATGCTAGGAGTGGAAGCAGCAGCAAGGCAGGGGCAAGGAGGGCATGAAGAGAGAATCTCAGGGAGTTTGTGGTGAAGCAAATATGAGTGCAGGGGACAAGCCTCAGGAACTCAGCCGCTGATGGAAGTTGGTGGCGAGGAAGGCCAGGATGCTTGCCACGGGACGGGCGCCGTGCCCCCAAGCCCATGTACCAACGAGACGGAAATAGAGCCAGGGCATTCTGGGGCACAGGCCTCTGCCCCTCGCTGCCCACAGTGCCTTGCTTCAGGGTGTAGACCAGAGGGGTAAAGAATGCCTTCTTTGGTTGGCGTACTTCCTGGGGATAATCCCGTGGTCCTGCCGCATTCACATGTCTTCCCTCATTGCATTCCGCCAAGAGTTGTTTGCAATTCAGGTCGCTCAAGCTGCATGGTACAGGGAATGGGAAACAGGTAAGGACAGCAGGGGAAGACACAAGTGCCAATGGGCTGGCCAACATGCAGGGCTGGGCTCCCAACCACGCCCACCACAACAATATCAGGCTTGATTCGATCAAGTCGGACCCTGTGCCATGAAAACCCTTAGCACCTTCCAAGGCACGGTAAACTGGGTGTGCTCGCAAGTGCGTGAGTGTGTCCGTGTTTGGTTGTACGAGTGCGTGTGTGTTCCTGACACCGTACATGGGTGTACTTCCTAAACATAAGTCTGGATATGTGTAAATAGGCATCTGGATGTGGTTCCAGGAGGTCCCGTCACAGTGTGTTCTGAGTGAGCATGTGGAGGCTGCGGCAAGTGACAGAGAAAGACAGAGATGGAGAGTGGGCTTGCATGTGAGAAATTTTCTGTCCAAGTGCGGTGGTAGGAGTGTGTCCGATATGAAGTTGAACAGATGCGATTCAAAGTGTGTGCACGTATACTTGCTTGCTTGAAATTCCCAGGAAACCACTCATTTGGCAAGGCTGCCTTTAGTGCTGTCTGCTTCTCCAAGGTCTCCAGACATGAGTCCGGGGATGCTAAGCAGCCACTGCTGTTGGCGATCCGCATGACAGTGATGATGACGCCTACGAATAGCATTGCTGGGAGCCAGGGTGCCTTGGCCAACGCAGGGAAGCGTCAGAATTCCCTTTCCCTGGTGTCTGAGCATAGCACCCTGCAGGAGCCTAAAACTTATGGCTGTGAGCCAACGGCCCCCGCATTGCCAGCTCCTGCCTATAGCCATTATGACCCACCGCTACTCGGTAGGAGGAAGGATCTGGCAGAGATGTGGGCCAGAGAGGCCAGGCAAGAGGGCAAACAAGAGTGGAGCGGTCACCTGTGCAGTTAGGAGAACCCAATAAGCCCTCACCTGCTGACCTTGAATCTCCATTGTGCTGTCATCGAACAGATGACGTGGGTGGGGAGAGAGGTGGCGGATTCAGACACCGGCCACTTCCAGGACTGGCAAGGGCAGAGGAGGTGGGGGAGCTGTCCAACACGGGTTCAGCCAGGATGTGGGATGGAGCGGGAGCGGAGGTGAAAAGTGGACCCAGCCCGTCCCAGCGGGGATTCCAGGTGTGCGATTTGTGGCTCCGGAGGTCCTGTACTTCCCTGTTGGCCTGTGAGAACTGGTGAGCAGTCAGAGCCAACCCCTAAGGGCCTTCGCGTCCCTTTCACTATGGCAACTCCACTTGGAACACTGGCACACGTCAGCAGGTGGCGCCTAGAACCTGATCACGTCACAGAGCGCCTAACCCTCCAGGCACCGCCCAGAGGCTTCCCAGCACCCCTGGGGCGCATGTGCAGTCAAGGAGGCATAAGCAGGGCCTGATGGGCTGTGAGCAACAACTGACTACCGCTAAGAGGCGTCACTCCCCCTCCCGCTAAAGCTGATCCTGTTGGAATGCAAATGCAAATGCACCTCAGCACACTGGGCAAGGCATAGAAACCCAAATCATCCAGCCACCTCCTGGAGGCTTTGCTACACGGCGGGCCGCGCATGCGCAGTCCTGCAACCTCAGAAGCACACCAGGCTGCTACCTAGCAAGCCAGTGAAGGGCTTCAAGTGGTCTCGGTCAAGTGAGCAGTTGCTTTTTCCAGACTAATAGGATGTCAGTCGCAGGAAAAGGAGCCACAAGGTAGAAAAGGAAGGCCCCAACCCTCCTCCCTCATATACACACCTCCTGCACAGAGAAAAGAAGCAGAGGGATTTGGGGACAGAACAGGGAGATTACAGCTTAGAGGAATGCGGACTGTTGTGCACGAGAGGACTGGGAGAGGCCAGGAGTACAGAGGCTGAGAGCAGAGGGCGAATTGGAGAAGATAACAAGGGCCAGGAAGAGGGAGGGGGTTCTGAATTCCTCAGAGGAAGGGACGAGATGCGTCGGGAGCTGTGTAGCCTGTGAAGCTCAGATGGAGGAGGAGGAAAATGGGAAGCAGAGGCAGGGGCAAAGAGGCAGAGGCCCGGTGGCACGCGTGAGTTGATAGGAGTCTGGAGGCAGGAAGGCTAATGCTAGGAGTGGAAGCAGCAGCAAGGCAGGGGCAATGAGGGCATGAAGAGAGAATCTCAGGGAGTTTGTGGTGAAGCAAATATGAGTGCAGGGGACAAGCCTCAGGAACTCAGCCGCTGATGGAAGTTGGTGGCGAGGAAGGCCAGGATGCTTGCCACGGGACGGGCGCCGTGCCCCCAAGCCCATGTACCAACGAGACGGAAATAGAGCCAGGGCATTCTGGGGCACAGGCCTCTGCCCCTCGCTGCCCACAGTGCCTTGCTTCAGGGTGTAGACCAGAGGGGTAAAGAATGCCTTCTTTGGTTGGCGTACTTCCTGGGGATAATCCCGTGGTCCTGCCGCATTCACATGTCTTCCCTCATTGCATTCCGCCAAGAGTTGTTTGCAATTCAGGTCGCTCAAGCTGCATGGTACAGGGAATGGGAAACAGGTAAGGACAGCAGGGGAAGACACAAGTGCCAATGGGCTGGCCAACATGCAGGGCTGGGCTCCCAACCACGCCCACCACAACAATATCAGGCTTGATTCGATCAAGTCGGACCCTGTGCCATGAAAACCCTTAGCACCTTCCAAGGCACGGTAAACTGGGTGTGCTCGCAAGTGCGTGAGTGTGTCCGTGTTTGGTTGTACGAGTGCGTGTGTGTTCCTGACACCGTACATGGGTGTACTTCCTAAACATAAGTCTGGATATGTGTAAATAGGCATCTGGATGTGGTTCCAGGAGGTCCCGTCACAGTGTGTTCTGAGTGAGCATGTGGAGGCTGCGGCAAGTGACAGAGAAAGACAGAGATGGAGAGTGGGCTTGCATGTGAGAAATTTTCTGTCCAAGTGCGGTGGTAGGAGTGTGTCCGATATGAAGTTGAACAGATGCGATTCAAAGTGTGTGCACGTATACTTGCTTGCTTGAAATTCCCAGGAAACCACTCATTTGGCAAGGCTGCCTTTAGTGCTGTCTGCTTCTCCAAGGTCTCCAGACATGAGTCCGGGGATGCTAAGCAGCCACTGCTGTTGGCGATCCGCATGACAGTGATGATGACGCCTACGAATAGCATTGCTGGGAGCCAGGGTGCCTTGGCCAACGCAGGGAAGCGTCAGAATTCCCTTTCCCTGGTGTCTGAGCATAGCACCCTGCAGGAGCCTAAAACTTATGGCTGTGAGCCAACGGCCCCCGCATTGCCAGCTCCTGCCTATAGCCATTATGACCCACCGCTACTCGGTAGGAGGAAGGATCTGGCAGAGATGTGGGCCAGAGAGGCCAGGCAAGAGGGCAAACAAGAGTGGAGCGGTCACCTGTGCAGTTAGGAGAACCCAATAAGCCCTCACCTGCTGACCTTGAATCTCCATTGTGCTGTCATCGAACAGATGACGTGGGTGGGGAGAGAGGTGGCGGATTCAGACACCGGCCACTTCCGGGACTGGCAAGGGCAGAGGAGGTGGGGGAGCTGTCCAACACGGGTTCAGCCAGGATGTGGGATGGAGCGGGAGCGGAGGTGAAAAGTGGACCCAGCCCGTCCCAGCGGGGATTCCAGGTGTGCGATTTGTGGCTCCGGAGGTCTTGTACTTCCCTGTTGGCCTGTGAGAACTGGTGAGCAGTCAGAGCCAACCCCTAAGGGCCTTCGCGTCCCTTTCACTATGGCAACTCCACTTGGAACACTGGCACACGTCAGCAGGTGGCGCCTAGAACCTGATCACGTCACAGAGCGCCTAACCCTCCAGGCACCGCCCAGAGGCTTCCCAGCACCCCTGGGGCGCATGTGCAGTCAAGGAGGCATAAGCAGGGCCTGATGGGCTGTGAGCAACAACTGACTACCGCTAAGAGGCGTCACTCCCCCTCCCGCTAAAGCTGATCCTGTTGGAATGCAAATGCAAATGCACCTCAGCACACTGGGCAAGGCATAGAAACCCAAATCATCCAGCCACCTCCTGGAGGCTTTGCTACACGGCGGGCCGCGCATGCGCAGTCCTGCAACCTCAGAAGCACACCAGGCTGCTACCTAGCAAGCCAGTGAAGGGCTTCAAGTGGTCTCGGTCAAGTGAGCAGTTGCTTTTTCCAGACTAATAGGATGTCAGTCGCAGGAAAAGGAGCCACAAGGTAGAAAAGGAAGGCCCCAACCCTCCTCCCTCATATACACACCTCCTGCACAGAGAAAAGAAGCAGAGGGATTTGGGGACAGAACAGGGAGATTACAGCTTAGAGGAATGCGGACTGTTGTGCACGAGAGGACTGGGAGAGGCCAGGAGTACAGAGGCTGAGAGCAGAGGGCGAATTGGAGAAGATAACAAGGGCCAGGAAGAGGGAGGGGGTTCTGAATTCCTCAGAGGAAGGGACGAGATGCGTCGGGAGCTGTGTAGCCTGTGAAGCTCAGATGGAGGAGGAGGAAAATGGGAAGCAGAGGCAGGGACAAAGAGGCAGAGGCCCGGTGGCACGCGTGAGTTGATAGGAGTCTGGAGGCAGGAAGGCTAATGCTAGGAGTGGAAGCAGCAGCAAGGCAGGGGCAAGGAGGGCATGAAGAGAGAATCTCAGGGAGTTTGTGGTGAAGCAAATATGAGTGCAGGGGACAAGCCTCAGGAACTCAGCCGCTGATGGAAGTTGGTGGCGAGGAAGGCCAGGATGCTTGCCACGGGACGGGCGCCGTGCCCCCAAGCCCATGTACCAACGAGACGGAAATAGAGCCAGGGCATTCTGGGGCACAGGCCTCTGCCCCTCGCTGCCCACAGTGCCTTGCTTCAGGGTGTAGACCAGAGGGGTAAAGAATGCCTTCTTTGGTTGGCGTACTTCCTGGGGATAATCCCGTGGTCCTGCCGCATTCACATGTCTTCCCTCATTGCATTCCGCCAAGAGTTGTTTGCAATTCAGGTCGCTCAAGCTGCATGGTACAGGGAATGGGAAACAGGTAAGGACAGCAGGGGAAGACACAAGTGCCAATGGGCTGGCCAACATGCAGGGCTGGGCTCCCAACCACGCCCACCACAACAATATCAGGCTTGATTCGATCAAGTCGGACCCTGTGCCATGAAAACCCTTAGCACCTTCCAAGGCACGGTAAACTGGGTGTGCTCGCAAGTGCGTGAGTGTGTCCGTGTTTGGTTGTACGAGTGCGTGTGTGTTCCTGACACCGTACATGGGTGTACTTCCTAAACATAAGTCTGGATATGTGTAAATAGGCATCTGGATGTGGTTCCAGGAGGTCCCGTCACAGTGTGTTCTGAGTGAGCATGTGGAGGCTGCGGCAAGTGACAGAGAAAGACAGAGATGGAGAGTGGGCTTGCATGTGAGAAATTTTCTGTCCAAGTGCGGTGGTAGGAGTGTGTCCGATATGAAGTTGAACAGATGCGATTCAAAGTGTGTGCACGTATACTTGCTTGCTTGAAATTCCCAGGAAACCACTCATTTGGCAAGGCTGCCTTTAGTGCTGTCTGCTTCTCCAAGGTCTCCAGACATGAGTCCGGGGATGCTAAGCAGCCACTGCTGTTGGCGATCCGCATGACAGTGATGATGACGCCTACGAATAGCATTGCTGGGAGCCAGGGTGCCTTGGCCAACGCAGGGAAGCGTCAGAATTCCCTTTCCCTGGTGTCTGAGCATAGCACCCTGCAGGAGCCTAAAACTTATGGCTGTGAGCCAACGGCCCCCGCATTGCCAGCTCCTGCCTATAGCCATTATGACCCACCGCTACTCGGTAGGAGGAAGGATCTGGCAGAGATGTGGGCCAGAGAGGCCAGGCAAGAGGGCAAACAAGAGTGGAGCGGTCACCTGTGCAGTTAGGAGAACCCAATAAGCCCTCACCTGCTGACCTTGAATCTCCATTGTGCTGTCATCGAACAGATGACGTGGGTGGGGAGAGAGGTGGCGGATTCAGACACCGGCCACTTCCGGGACTGGCAAGGGCAGAGGAGGTGGGGGAGCTGTCCAACACGGGTTCAGCCAGGATGTGGGATGGAGCGGGAGCGGAGGTGAAAAGTGGACCCAGCCCGTCCCAGCGGGGATTCCAGGTGTGCGATTTGTGGCTCCGGAGGTCTTGTACTTCCCTGTTGGCCTGTGAGAACTGGTGAGCAGTCAGAGCCAACCCCTAAGGGCCTTCGCGTCCCTTTCACTATGGCAACTCCACTTGGAACACTGGCACACGTCAGCAGGTGGCGCCTAGAACCTGATCACGTCACAGAGCGCCTAACCCTCCAGGCACCGCCCAGAGGCTTCCCAGCACCCCTGGGGCGCATGTGCAGTCAAGGAGGCATAAGCAGGGCCTGATGGGCTGTGAGCAACAACTGACTACCGCTAAGAGGCGTCACTCCCCCTCCCGCTAAAGCTGATCCTGTTGGAATGCAAATGCAAATGCACCTCAGCACACTGGGCAAGGCATAGAAACCCAAATCATCCAGCCACCTCCTGGAGGCTTTGCTACACGGCGGGCCGCGCATGCGCAGTCCTGCAACCTCAGAAGCACACCAGGCTGCTACCTAGCAAGCCAGTGAAGGGCTTCAAGTGGTCTCGGTCAAGTGAGCAGTTGCTTTTTCCAGACTAATAGGATGTCAGTCGCAGGAAAAGGAGCCACAAGGTAGAAAAGGAAGGCCCCAACCCTCCTCCCTCATATACACACCTCCTGCACAGAGAAAAGAAGCAGAGGGATTTGGGGACAGAACAGGGAGATTACAGCTTAGAGGAATGCGGACTGTTGTGCACGAGAGGACTGGGAGAGGCCAGGAGTACAGAGGCTGAGAGCAGAGGGCGAATTGGAGAAGATAACAAGGGCCAGGAAGAGGGAGGGGGTTCTGAATTCCTCAGAGGAAGGGACGAGATGCGTCGGGAGCTGTGTAGCCTGTGAAGCTCAGATGGAGGAGGAGGAAAATGGGAAGCAGAGGCAGGGGCAAAGAGGCAGAGGCCCGGTGGCACGCGTGAGTTGATAGGAGTCTGGAGGCAGGAAGGCTAATGCTAGGAGTGGAAGCAGCAGCAAGGCAGGGGCAAGGAGGGCATGAAGAGAGAATCTCAGGGAGTTTGTGGTGAAGCAAATATGAGTGCAGGGGACAAGCCTCAGGAACTCAGCCGCTGATGGAAGTTGGTGGCGAGGAAGGCCAGGATGCTTGCCACGGGACGGGCGCCGTGCCCCCAAGCCCATGTACCAACGAGACGGAAATAGAGCCAGGGCATTCTGGGGCACAGGCCTCTGCCCCTCGCTGCCCACAGTGCCTTGCTTCAGGGTGTAGACCAGAGGGGTAAAGAATGCCTTCTTTGGTTGGCGTACTTCCTGGGGATAATCCCGTGGTCCTGCCGCATTCACATGTCTTCCCTCATTGCATTCCGCCAAGAGTTGTTTGCAATTCAGGTCGCTCAAGCTGCATGGTACAGGGAATGGGAAACAGGTAAGGACAGCAGGGGAAGACACAAGTGCCAATGGGCTGGCCAACATGCAGGGCTGGGCTCCCAACCACGCCCACCACAACAATATCAGGCTTGATTCGATCAAGTCGGACCCTGTGCCATGAAAACCCTTAGCACCTTCCAAGGCACGGTAAACTGGGTGTGCTCGCAAGTGCGTGAGTGTGTCCGTGTTTGGTTGTACGAGTGCGTGTGTGTTCCTGACACCGTACATGGGTGTACTTCCTAAACATAAGTCTGGATATGTGTAAATAGGCATCTGGATGTGGTTCCAGGAGGTCCCGTCACAGTGTGTTCTGAGTGAGCATGTGGAGGCTGCGGCAAGTGACAGAGAAAGACAGAGATGGAGAGTGGGCTTGCATGTGAGAAATTTTCTGTCCAAGTGCGGTGGTAGGAGTGTGTCCGATATGAAGTTGAACAGATGCGATTCAAAGTGTGTGCACGTATACTTGCTTGCTTGAAATTCCCAGGAAACCACTCATTTGGCAAGGCTGCCTTTAGTGCTGTCTGCTTCTCCAAGGTCTCCAGACATGAGTCCGGGGATGCTAAGCAGCCACTGCTGTTGGCGATCCGCATGACAGTGATGATGACGCCTACGAATAGCATTGCTGGGAGCCAGGGTGCCTTGGCCAACGCAGGGAAGCGTCAGAATTCCCTTTCCCTGGTGTCTGAGCATAGCACCCTGCAGGAGCCTAAAACTTATGGCTGTGAGCCAACGGCCCCCGCATTGCCAGCTCCTGCCTATAGCCATTATGACCCACCGCTACTCGGTAGGAGGAAGGATCTGGCAGAGATGTGGGCCAGAGAGGCCAGGCAAGAGGGCAAACAAGAGTGGAGCGGTCACCTGTGCAGTTAGGAGAACCCAATAAGCCCTCACCTGCTGACCTTGAATCTCCATTGTGCTGTCATCGAACAGATGACGTGGGTGGGGAGAGAGGTGGCGGATTCAGACACCGGCCACTTCCGGGACTGGCAAGGGCAGAGGAGGTGGGGGAGCTGTCCAACACGGGTTCAGCCAGGATGTGGGATGGAGCGGGAGCGGAGGTGAAAAGTGGACCCAGCCCGTCCCAGCGGGGATTCCAGGTGTGCGATTTGTGGCTCCGGAGGTCCTGTACTTCCCTGTTGGCCTGTGAGAACTGGTGAGCAGTCAGAGCCAACCCCTAAGGGCCTTCGCGTCCCTTTCACTATGGCAACTCCACTTGGAACACTGGCACACGTCAGCAGGTGGCGCCTAGAACCTGATCACGTCACAGAGCGCCTAACCCTCCAGGCACCGCCCAGAGGCTTCCCAGCACCCCTGGGGCGCATGTGCAGTCAAGGAGGCATAAGCAGGGCCTGATGGGCTGTGAGCAACAACTGACTACCGCTAAGAGGCGTCACTCCCCCTCCCGCTAAAGCTGATCCTGTTGGAATGCAAATGCAAATGCACCTCAGCACACTGGGCAAGGCATAGAAACCCAAATCATCCAGCCACCTCCTGGAGGCTTTGCTACACGGCGGGCCGCGCATGCGCAGTCCTGCAACCTCAGAAGCACACCAGGCTGCTACCTAGCAAGCCAGTGAAGGGCTTCAAGTGGTCTCGGTCAAGTGAGCAGTTGCTTTTTCCAGACTAATAGGATGTCAGTCGCAGGAAAAGGAGCCACAAGGTAGAAAAGGAAGGCCCCAACCCTCCTCCCTCATATACACACCTCCTGCACAGAGAAAAGAAGCAGAGGGATTTGGGGACAGAACAGGGAGATTACAGCTTAGAGGAATGCGGACTGTTGTGCACGAGAGGACTGGGAGAGGCCAGGAGTACAGAGGCTGAGAGCAGAGGGCGAATTGGAGAAGATAACAAGGGCCAGGAAGAGGGAGGGGGTTCTGAATTCCTCAGAGGAAGGGACGAGATGCGTCGGGAGCTGTGTAGCCTGTGAAGCTCAGATGGAGGAGGAGGAAAATGGGAAGCAGAGGCAGGGGCAAAGAGGCAGAGGCCCGGTGGCACGCGTGAGTTGATAGGAGTCTGGAGGCAGGAAGGCTAATGCTAGGAGTGGAAGCAGCAGCAAGGCAGGGGCAAGGAGGGCATGAAGAGAGAATCTCAGGGAGTTTGTGGTGAAGCAAATATGAGTGCAGGGGACAAGCCTCAGGAACTCAGCCGCTGATGGAAGTTGGTGGCGAGGAAGGCCAGGATGCTTGCCACGGGACGGGCGCCGTGCCCCCAAGCCCATGTACCAACGAGACGGAAATAGAGCCAGGGCATTCTGGGGCACAGGCCTCTGCCCCTCGCTGCCCACAGTGCCTTGCTTCAGGGTGTAGACCAGAGGGGTAAAGAATGCCTTCTTTGGTTGGCGTACTTCCTGGGGATAATCCCGTGGTCCTGCCGCATTCACATGTCTCCCCTCATTGCATTCCGCCAAGAGTTGTTTGCAATTCAGGTCGCTCAAGCTGCATGGTACAGGGAATGGGAAACAGGTAAGGACAGCAGGGGAAGACACAAGTGCCAATGGGCTGGCCAACATGCAGGGCTGGGCTCCCAACCACGCCCACCACAACAATATCAGGCTTGATTCGATCAAGTCGGACCCTGTGCCATGAAAACCCTTAGCACCTTCCAAGGCACGGTAAACTGGGTGTGCTCGCAAGTGCGTGAGTGTGTCCGTGTTTGGTTGTACGAGTGCGTGTGTGTTCCTGACACCGTACATGGGTGTACTTCCTAAACATAAGTCTGGATATGTGTAAATAGGCATCTGGATGTGGTTCCAGGAGGTCCCGTCACAGTGTGTTCTGAGTGAGCATGTGGAGGCTGCGGCAAGTGACAGAGAAAGACAGAGATGGAGAGTGGGCTTGCATGTGAGAAATTTTCTGTCCAAGTGCGGTGGTAGGAGTGTGTCCGATATGAAGTTGAACAGATGCGATTCAAAGTGTGTGCACGTATACTTGCTTGCTTGAAATTCCCAGGAAACCACTCATTTGGCAAGGCTGCCTTTAGTGCTGTCTGCTTCTCCAAGGTCTCCAGACATGAGTCCGGGGATGCTAAGCAGCCACTGCTGTTGGCGATCCGCATGACAGTGATGATGACGCCTACGAATAGCATTGCTGGGAGCCAGGGTGCCTTGGCCAACGCAGGGAAGCGTCAGAATTCCCTTTCCCTGGTGTCTGAGCATAGCACCCTGCAGGAGCCTAAAACTTATGGCTGTGAGCCAACGGCCCCCGCATTGCCAGCTCCTGCCTATAGCCATTATGACCCACCGCTACTCGGTAGGAGGAAGGATCTGGCAGAGATGTGGGCCAGAGAGGCCAGGCAAGAGGGCAAACAAGAGTGGAGCGGTCACCTGTGCAGTTAGGAGAACCCAATAAGCCCTCACCTGCTGACCTTGAATCTCCATTGTGCTGTCATCGAACAGATGACGTGGGTGGGGAGAGAGGTGGCGGATTCAGACACCGGGCCACTTCCGGGACTGGCAAGGGCAGAGGAGGTGGGGGAGCTGTCCAACACGGGTTCAGCCAGGATGTGGGATGGAGCGGGAGCGGAGGTGAAAAGTGGACCCAGCCCGTCCCAGCGGGGATTCCAGGTGTGCGATTTGTGGCTCCGGAGGTCCTGTACTTCCCTGTTGGCCTGTGAGAACTGGTGAGCAGTCAGAGCCAACCCCTAAGGGCCTTCGCGTCCCTTTCACTATGGCAACTCCACTTGGAACACTGGCACACGTCAGCAGGTGGCGCCTAGAACCTGATCACGTCACAGAGCGCCTAACCCTCCAGGCACCGCCCAGAGGCTTCCCAGCACCCCTGGGGCGCATGTGCAGTCAAGGAGGCATAAGCAGGGCCTGATGGGCTGTGAGCAACAACTGACTACCGCTAAGAGGCGTCACTCCCCCTCCCGCTAAAGCTGATCCTGTTGGAATGCAAATGCAAATGCACCTCAGCACACTGGGCAAGGCATAGAAACCCAAATCATCCAGCCACCTCCTGGAGGCTTTGCTACACGGCGGGCGCGCATGCGCAGTCCTGCAACCTCAGAAGCACACCAGGCTGCTACCTAGCAAGCCAGTGAAGGGCTTCAAGTGGTCTCGGTCAAGTGAGCAGTTGCTTTTTCCAGACTAATAGGATGTCAGTCGCAGGAAAAGGAGCCACAAGGTAGAAAAGGAAGGCCCCAACCCTCCTCCCTCATATACACACCTCCTGCACAGAGAAAAGAAGCAGAGGGATTTGGGGACAGAACAGGGAGATTACAGCTTAGAGGAATGCGGACTGTTGTGCACGAGAGGACTGGGAGAGGCCAGGAGTACAGAGGCTGAGAGCAGAGGGCGAATTGGAGAAGATAACAAGGGCCAGGAAGAGGGAGGGGGTTCTGAATTCCTCAGAGGAAGGGACGAGATGCGTCGGGAGCTGTGTAGCCTGTGAAGCTCAGATGGAGGAGGAGGAAAATGGAAGCAGAGGCAGGGGCAAAGAGGCAGAGGCCCGGTGGCACGCGTGAGTTGATAGGAGTCTGGAGGCAGGAAGGCTAATGCTAGGAGTGGAAGCAGCAGCAAGGCAGGGGCAAGGAGGGCATGAAGAGAGAATCTCAGGGAGTTTGTGGTGAAGCAAATATGAGTGCAGGGGACAAGCCTCAGGAACTCAGCCGCTGATGGAAGTTGGTGGCGAGGAAGGCCAGGATGCTTGCCACGGGACGGGCGCCGTGCCCCCAAGCCCATGTACCAACGAGACGGAAATAGAGCCAGGGCATTCTGGGGCACAGGCCTCTGCCCCTCGCTGCCCACAGTGCCTTGCTTCAGGGTGTAGACCAGAGGGGTAAAGAATGCCTTCTTTGGTTGGCGTACTTCCTGGGGATAATCCCGTGGTCCTGCCGCATTCACATGTCTTCCCTCATTGCATTCCGCCAAGAGTTGTTTGCAATTCAGGTCGCTCAAGCTGCATGGTACAGGGAATGGGAAACAGGTAAGGACAGCAGGGGAAGACACAAGTGCCAATGGGCTGGCCAACATGCAGGGCTGGGCTCCCAACCACGCCCACCACAACAATATCAGGCTTGATTCGATCAAGTCGGACCCTGTGCCATGAAAACCCTTAGCACCTTCCAAGGCACGGTAAACTGGGTGTGCTCGCAAGTGCGTGAGTGTGTCCGTGTTTGGTTGTACGAGTGCGTGTGTGTTCCTGACACCGTACATGGGTGTACTTCCTAAACATAAGTCTGGATATGTGTAAATAGGCATCTGGATGTGGTTCCAGGAGGTCCCGTCACAGTGTGTTCTGAGTGAGCATGTGGAGGCTGCGGCAAGTGACAGAGAAAGACAGAGATGGAGAGTGGGCTTGCATGTGAGAAATTTTCTGTCCAAGTGCGGTGGTAGGAGTGTGTCCGATATGAAGTTGAACAGATGCGATTCAAAGTGTGTGCACGTATACTTGCTTGCTTGAAATTCCCAGGAAACCACTCATTTGGCAAGGCTGCCTTTAGTGCTGTCTGCTTCTCCAAGGTCTCCAGACATGAGTCCGGGGATGCTAAGCAGCCACTGCTGTTGGCGATCCGCATGACAGTGATGATGACGCCTACGAATAGCATTGCTGGGAGCCAGGGTGCCTTGGCCAACGCAGGGAAGCGTCAGAATTCCCTTTCCCTGGTGTCTGAGCATAGCACCCTGCAGGAGCCTAAAACTTATGGCTGTGAGCCAACGGCCCCCGCATTGCCAGCTCCTGCCTATAGCCATTATGACCCACCGCTACTCGGTAGGAGGAAGGATCTGGCAGAGATGTGGGCCAGAGAGGCCAGGCAAGAGGGCAAACAAGAGTGGAGCGGTCACCTGTGCAGTTAGGAGAACCCAATAAGCCCTCACCTGCTGACCTTGAATCTCCATTGTGCTGTCATCGAACAGATGACGTGGGTGGGGAGAGAGGTGGCGGATTCAGACACCGGCCACTTCCGGGACTGGCAAGGGCAGAGGAGGTGGGGGAGCTGTCCAACACGGGTTCAGCCAGGATGTGGGATGGAGCGGGAGCGGAGGTGAAAAGTGGACCCAGCCCGTCCCAGCGGGGATTCCAGGTGTGCGATTTGTGGCTCCGGAGGTCTTGTACTTCCCTGTTGGCCTGTGAGAACTGGTGAGCAGTCAGAGCCAACCCCTAAGGGCCTTCGCGTCCCTTTCACTATGGCAACTCCACTTGGAACACTGGCACACGTCAGCAGGTGGCGCCTAGAACCTGATCACGTCACAGAGCGCCTAACCCTCCAGGCACCGCCCAGAGGCTTCCCAGCACCCCTGGGGCGCATGTGCAGTCAAGGAGGCATAAGCAGGGCCTGATGGGCTGTGAGCAACAACTGACTACCGCTAAGAGGCGTCACTCCCCCTCCCGCTAAAGCTGATCCTGTTGGAATGCAAATGCAAATGCACCTCAGCACACTGGGCAAGGCATAGAAACCCAAATCATCCAGCCACCTCCTGGAGGCTTTGCTACACGGCGGGCCGCGCATGCGCAGTCCTGCAACCTCAGAAGCACACCAGGCTGCTACCTAGCAAGCCAGTGAAGGGCTTCAAGTGGTCTCGGTCAAGTGAGCAGTTGCTTTTTCCAGACTAATAGGATGTCAGTCGCAGGAAAAGGAGCCACAAGGTAGAAAAGGAAGGCCCCAACCCTCCTCCCTCATATACACACCTCCTGCACAGAGAAAAGAAGCAGAGGGATTTGGGGACAGAACAGGGAGATTACAGCTTAGAGGAATGCGGACTGTTGTGCACGAGAGGACTGGGAGAGGCCAGGAGTACAGAGGCTGAGAGCAGAGGGCGAATTGGAGAAGATAACAAGGGCCAGGAAGAGGGAGGGGGTTCTGAATTCCTCAGAGGAAGGGACGAGATGCGTCGGGAGCTGTGTAGCCTGTGAAGCTCAGATGGAGGAGGAGGAAAATGGGAAGCAGAGGCAGGGGCAAAGAGGCAGAGGCCCGGTGGCACGCGTGAGTTGATAGGAGTCTGGAGGCAGGAAGGCTAATGCTAGGAGTGGAAGCAGCAGCAAGGCAGGGGCAAGGAGGGCATGAAGAGAGAATCTCAGGGAGTTTTGTGGTGAAGCAAATATGAGTGCAGGGGACAAGCCTCAGGAACTCAGCCGCTGATGGAAGTTGGTGGCGAGGAAGGCCAGGATGCTTGCCACGGGACGGGGCGCCGTGCCCCCAAGCCCATGTACCAACGAGACGGAAATAGAGCCAGGGCATTCTGGGGCACAGGCCTCTGCCCCTCGCTGCCCACAGTGCCTTGCTTCAGGGTGTAGACCAGAGGGGTAAAGAATGCCTTCTTTGGTTGGCGTACTTCCTGGGGATAATCCCGTGGTCCTGCCGCATTCACATGTCTCCCCTCATTGCATTCCGCCAAGAGTTGTTTGCAATTCAGGTCGCTCAAGCTGCATGGTACAGGGAATGGGAAACAGGTAAGGACAGCAGGGGAAGACACAAGTGCCAATGGGCTGGCCAACATGCAGGGCTGGGCTCCCAACCACGCCCACCACAACAATATCAGGCTTGATTCGATCAAGTCGGACCCTGTGCCATGAAAACCCTTAGCACCTTCCAAGGCACGGTAAACTGGGTGTGCTCGCAAGTGCGTGAGTGTGTCCGTGTTTGGTTGTACGAGTGCGTGTGT
>NW_025959776.1:0-33935 GCF_023159225.1 Perognathus longimembris pacificus
AGTGGCCAATGCCCAGCGGACTCAAGACAACCGAGATCAGCCAAGGTCCATTCAGAATTAGCTAGCTAGGACTTCTTCCACCCTGCTCAACATCACCCTACCCCCACCACACCCCAGCAGGAAGGTCAGGACCTCACAGGGGGCCGGGACTGCCCCCACCATTCACCTGAATTCAGGTGGGCCAGCACGCTGCCAGCCGACAAGGCCCCCAAGAATTAGCTATCTAGAATGAGGGCCATTAGGTGGCTCCAAGCATAACAGTGCTGAAGATAAAGAGCAGCGATAACTCCGCAGGTAGTGACGTGGTGGTACCATGATATCATGGTACCCACTGAAGAGGAAAATCCTGGGCAATGGGCTATACATTCCTAGAACACATCAACAGCCATGTCTAATGTAATTGTAATGGGGTCTGCCCAAGGGAGGGGACCAGACTGTAATGGGGTCCGAGTGTGCGTGTGGGAAAATTCCCCATCCCTACAAGAGTCCGACACTGAGAGACAGTCTCAAGTAAAAAGATGGGTTTACTGGGAAGGAAAAAATATACTGACCAGACAGGGTCACGGCCCCAGCAACCTGAAAGAGCAGATTGGCTGGCCAGGGCCGCAGCCTAGACTCGGGAACTGGAACCTTGGGCCCCGAGCCACACTCAGGGGTGGGTTCTAAAGGCAAACACAATGTGGCCCGTGAGCTTAAACCCTTACAGAGCATGCCAGGTCACATGCAGGTGGCCAATGGAGGTACGCTGTGCCTCATAGCAACTGTTTGAAGCAACCTATCATTTGAGTTCAGACTTGGGGGCATGGATTTGCCGGGGCTCATGTGATGCAGGTGGAATCACCCACTCAAGGGAGGGCACAGGTTTCACCTTGCCTGCATAGGGCTGCGGATATCGTAGCGAAGATGGAGTGGGCTTCTGCTCTTTTTAACTGAGATGGAGTCAACATGACACCCCTCAACAGCTAATGATGGTGCTGGCCATATCTGACCTCCATATTACAGACACCAAGTTTTGTGGAATACTTGCTAACCATGCAAATGAGCACTGATGTGTGGAATAACCTGAGGGGAAGAAGCCCCTCCCCACATTGGTGTAATTGCCACGCCCCAGTGGGAAAGAAAGAGGAGATCCCGCCCCACCTTGAGGGGACCGGAAGCTCCACCCTCAGACTGCCTAGGTGGCAAGATAAGAAGGGCAGGGACTTCCAGAGGAAAAGGAGGAGAGAAGAGAAGAGCACGAGGAGGAGAAAGGAGGTGACCAGCCAGCCAGCCAGCCAGCCGAGGGAGCAGTGCGGAGACAAGCAGACCAGCCAGAGGAGAGGGCCGGAGCCAAACCAGGCCTCTGGAGGTTTGGACGCCAGGAGGTTGTGGTGCTGAGAAATTCAGGTGGATCCGGGTCTGAGGAGCTGTCGCTCTAGCCATCATGTGGCAGGAGGAGCAAGAGAGGAAGTTGCGAGCCTTCTCAGAGATGGCGCGTGAACAGCTGAGACGGTTTGATGAACAGCAAGCACTGAAGCGACAGAAAGAATTACAGGACTTGCGCGAAGTCATGGAGAAGAATACTAGAGAAGCCCTGAGCCACCCAGGAGAAGCTCAAAGCTGAGCATCGCCACAGAGCCGAGATTCTCGACCTGAAGCTTCGGGAGGCAGAGCGACATCGCAGGAAACAGGCAGAGCTGGAGCGGCTGCACGAGGAGGAAGGCCAGGTGCGGGCTTCGGAGCCTTTTCGCCCTCCAGGAGGAGGTGCTGCGGCTCAGCCAGCAGCTGGACGCCTCTGACCAGCAGCACAGGGACCTACGGGTGGGCGGCCTGGCTGCCTTCCGCACCCGGGGCAACCAGCTCTGCAGCCTGATCTCTGGGATCATTGGTGCTGCATCACAGAGCGGCTATCCCACGGCAGAAACCAAGCTGAGGCTGAGCGAGCCTTGCAGGAAATGCGGGATCTTGTCAGGAACTTAGCCCGGGGAAATGACCAGGGCCTGTGAAGACAAGAAACGGCAGGATGAAGAGGAGGCCCGACTCAAGCTGCAAGAATGCAGATGCAACAGGGGTCGTGGGCCCCCACCCCATCCCCGGTCCCCAGCCAGGACCCAGGAGGGACACAGAACGAAGAGCTCCAAGTGAACGGGGAAGACAGTACCATGCAGTGGTACCAACAGCTGCAGGAGGCCTCTGCTCAGTGTGTGTTGTCCTTTGAAGGCCTGAGCAGCAGCAAGGACAGTCAGATGAAGAAACTAAAGATGGACCTGCACAAGGCCGCCACTATCCCAGTCAGCCAAATCTCCACGATTGCAGGCTCGAAACTCAAGGAAGTCTTTGACAAGATCAACGGTCTGCTCTCTGGAGAGCCGGTGCAGTCTGCTGGGCGCTCTGTGTCAGTCACCCTTCACCCACAAGCTCTGGACTTTGTTCAGTACAAAGTGGCAGAGAAGTTTGTGAAACAAGGCGAGGTGGAGGTGGCCTCTCACCATGAAGCAGCGTTCCCCATGGCAGTGGTGGCGTCTGGGATCTGGGAGCTTCACCCTAGAGTGGGAAACCTCATCCTCGCTCATCTCTATAAGAAGTGCCCTTTCTCGGTTCCATTCTACCCTGCTTTCAAGGAGGGCATGGCTCTGGAGGACTATCAGCGAATGCTTGGCTACCAAGTGAAAGACTCCAAGATGGAAGCGCAGGACAACTTCCTGAAGCGCATGTCTGGCATGATCCGTCTGTATGCGGCCATCATCCAGCTCCGCTGGCCATATGGAAACCAACAAGCAACTCACCCTCATGGCTTAAATCATGGCTGGCGCTGGTTAGCACAAATCTTAAACATGGAACCTCTAGCAGATGTGACAGCCACCCTCCTTTTGGACTTCTTGGAGGTGTGTGGGAATGCCCTCATGAAGCAGTACCAGGTCCAGTTCTGGAAGATGATACTTCTCATTCAGGAGGACTACTTCCCCAGAATTGAGGCCATCACAAGTCCAGGACAGATGGGTTCCTTTGTACGTCTGAAGCAGTTCTTGGAGAAATGTTCGCAGTGCAAGGAGATTCCTGTCCCCAAGGGCTTTCTGACTTCTTCCTTCTGGGGCTCCTGATCTCACTGCGTCCCTATCCTCACCGTAAGGTTGCAGAGAGGCAACAGCAAAGCAACTGAAGACAGCTGTATCTGGAAGAAGGCGTGTCTGATTTAGAATTTTAGTGTGCTTCTATACCTGCACTATGGAACTAGAAGAGGTTTGCATGGGCTACAATATCTTGGCTGTATCTTTGCAGATTCAGTAACTGCTGAAGGTGTCCACATGATTGACTCAATAGAACTGGCCTTGCTTACTTTTGCAAAAGTTCTCAAGAGGTTTGAGCAGTGTGGGACACGCCCAGGTCACAGGGGAGAGGAAGTCAACTAGCTGGCCCCGCCTGTTTCCCAGCCCTGGGGCCACGTGTGGCTAAGATGGCATCTGACAGTGAACTTGGAGGGGCGGTTCTGTGGGCTCTCATGAAAAATCAGGCCGCCTGAAGGGTTGGTCTCCAGACATGCTCAGGCCTCCCCTTACAGTCCCTAGATAGGTGCAGCTACACCCCACCCCTTCCTGCCGATCTTTGACCCGATTGGCTCCTGTGTCTTGTATTAGTTACACATGTTCCCCCCAATAAACGAGATCTTGCACCGACTTGACTCCCATATGCGTCTGATTGTCCACTGGTGAGGGAGGGCTGGGTGGGGGTGGTCTGTTGGCCCTTGCCTTTCTTGGCTTGTATGGTGGGGGGGGCGTGCCTTCCCCATCTCTTCCGCAGGTCAGGGGAGCCCGGCGGGGGGTGGGGGGAAAGGGGGGCTTGGGGGGAGCTAAAAACCCCTACACGCACTTGATCATTTTTATCTCTATTGTCTCTTCCTTGTTGTCCAGTATGTTTCAGAAAGTTGGATACTTTAGTCATTTCTCTGAGCTGGTCTTAGGCCACAATTTTTACCTCTCTCCCTCCATCGCACCCCTGTTCAGATATATTCCCCAAACTAGAAAACCACATAAGATCCCCTTTAAGGTATGGAAAGCCAGGTGCCACTGTCTCACACTTGTACACCTAGCTACTCAAGAAGCTGATCTGAGGATAGAGCATCCAGCTGTGCCCAAGGGAGCTGCGGATTCTGTCCCACTCCGTCTCTAAAATCCAGAAGGCTCTGCTGGTTGTGAATCTGGACTCCACCCAGGAACTGTCGGTGAGCAAATCGTGGCATGGAGAAACCACGCAAAGCTTTGCTCCTTACCCGAGTCAGAGGAAGAATCTGCACTGCCTTCCTTTCGCTAATATGTGTGCCCACTTCTTAACATCTTTCCTCTTTTAACCAAGGTGAAATGTCTAGGGCCCATTCCCAGTGCAGCTTCAAGATGAAAATACAACAGCAGATGCACAAAACTCATTCAAGGAAAAGGTCATGTGTCCTAACAAGGACACTTTGATGTTAGATCCCATGGTTAAGGATTTCATATTCTGGGAAGGACTCCTGGAAATGGCGCAGGACTATTCCTTGAAGCTCGTCTAGTATCACGTTCTCTTTAGTGAAACAGACTCAAGAAGAGTAAGTAACTAGTGAAACACCAGTTACAAGCTCACCATTGGCTCTCCTCTGTAGGCAAAGAATTAGCTATGTAGAATGAGGGCCGTTTGGTGGCCATCCAGTCAATGGAAACCAGAGATTATCAAGCGGATGAGATTTGCCTGTGAATTTGCATACAGGGGCGTTCCCTTTTTTCCTTTCAGCTCCACATGAGAATGTCCAGTTGTTCTGTGTCGTGGTTAGGAATATGAAGCTCAACTTCCTAGTACTGTGGCTGCTTTGTGTTGTACACTAAACTGTCCCTTTGCTCCACAAAAAGAAAACAGAAAATAAAAGAAATTAAAGTGGAGGTTCAGAGTTCAGGTCAAGACAGGTCTCAGGCCTGGGTTCTGGGTAACTCACCCAGGATAAGGTAGTCGCAGGCAAGCATCAGGAGGTGGAGGTGGCTCTGGTTCTGGTTCTGGGCTTTACATTGTAAATAATATCCCTTTGGAAATAAAACTCCTTCCCACCTTAAGTTGTGCCTCAACGGATTATTCTCGCTCTCGGAATACAACAATGTGCAGCAAAGGTTGAGTGGCCAATGCCCAGCGGACTCAAGACAACCGAGATCAGCAAGTCCATTCAGAATTAGCTAGCTAGGACTTCTTCCACCCTGCTCAACATCACCCTACCCCCACCACACCCCAGCAGGAAGGTCAGGACCTCACAGGGGGCCGGGACTGCCCCCACCATTCACCTGAATTCAGGTGGGCCAGCACGCTGCCAGCCGACAAGGCCCCCAAGAATTAGCTATCTAGAATGAGGGCCATTAGGTGGCTCCAAGCATAACAGTGCTGAAGATAAAGAGCAGCGATAACTCCCAGGTAGTGACGTGGTGGTACCATGATATCATGGTACCCACTGAAGAGGAAAATCCTGGGCAATGGGCTATACATTCCTAGAACACATCAACAGCCATGTCTAATGTAATTGTAATGGGGTCTGCCCAAGGGAGGGGACCAGACTGTAATGGGGTCCGAGTGTGCGTGTGGGAAAATTCCCCATCCCTACAAGAGTCCGACACTGAGAGACAGTCTCAAGTAAAAAGATGGGTTTACTGGGGAAGGAAAAAATATACTGACCAGACAGGGTCACGGCCCAGCAACCTGAAAGAGCAGATTGGCTGGCCAGGGCCGCAGCCTAGACTCGGGAACTGGAACCTTGGGCCCCGAGCCACACTCAGGGTGGGTTCTAAAGGCAAACACAATGTGGCCCGTGAGCTTAAACCCTTACAGAGCATGCCAGGTCACATGCAGGTGGCCAATGGAGGTACGCTGTGCCTCATAGCAACTGTTTGAAGCAACCTATCATTTGAGTTCAGACTTGGGGCATGGATTTGCCGGGGCTCATGTGATGCAGGTGGAATCACCCACTCAAGGGAGGGCACAGGTTTCACCTTGCCTGCATAGGGCTGCGGATATCGTAGCGAAGATGGAGTGGGCTTCTGCTCTTTTTAACTGAGATGGAGTCAACATGACACCCCTCAACAGCTAATGATGGTGCTGGCCATATCTGACCTCCATATTACAGACACCAAGTTTTGTGGAATACTTGCTAACCATGCAAATGAGCACTGATGTGTGGAATAACCTGAGGGGAAGAAGCCCCTCCCCACATTGGTGTAATTGCCACGCCCCAGTGGGAAAGAAAGAGGAGATCCCGCCCCACCTTGAGGGGACCGGAAGCTCCACCCTCAGACTGCCTAGGTGGCAAGATAAGAAGGGCAGGACTTCCAGAGGAAAAGGAGGAGAGAAGAGAAGAGCACGAGGAGGAGAAAGGAGGTGACCAGCCAGCCAGCCAGCCAGCCGAGGGAGCAGTGCGGAGACAAGCAGACCAGCCAGAGGAGAGGGCCGGAGCCAAACCAGGCCTCTGGAGGTTTGGACGCCAGGAGGCTGTGGTGCTGAGAAATTCAGGTGGATCCGGGTCTGAGGAGCTGTCGCTCTAGCCATCATGTGGCAGGAGGAGCAAGAGAGGAAGTTGCGAGCCTTCTCAGAGATGGCGCGTGAACAGCTGAGACGGTTTGATGAACAGCAAGCACTGAAGCGACAGAAAGAATTACAGGACTTGCGGGAAGTCATGGAGAAGAATACTAGAGAAGCCCTGAGCCAGCAGGAGAAGCTCAAAGCTGAGCATCGCCACAGAGCCGAGATTCTCGACCTGAAGCTTCGGGAGGCAGAGCGACATCGCAGGAAACAGGCAGAGCTGGAGCGGCTGCACGAGGAGGAAGGCCAGGTGCGGCTTCGGAGCCTTTTCGCCCTCCAGGAGGAGGTGCTGCGGCTCAGCCAGCAGCTGGACGCCTCTGACCAGCAGCACAGGGACCTACGGGTGGGCGGCCTGGCTGCCTTCCGCACCCGGGGCAACCAGCTCTGCAGCCTGATCTCTGGGATCATTGGTGCTGCATCACAGAGCGGCTATCCCACGGCAGAAAACCAAGCTGAGGCTGAGCGAGCCTTGCAGGAAATGCGGGATCTTGTCAGGAACTTAGCCCGGGAAATGACCAGGGCCTGTGAAGACAAGAAACGGCAGGATGAAGAGGAGGCCCGACTCAAGCTGCAAGAATGGCAGATGCAACAGGGGTCGTGGGCCCCCACCCCATCCCCGGTCCCCAGCCAGGACCCAGGAGGGACACAGAACGAAGAGCTCCAAGTGAACGGGGAAGACAGTACCATGCAGTGGTACCAACAGCTGCAGGAGGCCTCTGCTCAGTGTGTGTTGTCCTTTGAAGGCCTGAGCAGCAGCAAGGACAGTCAGATGAAGAAACTAAAGATGGACCTGCACAAGGCCGCCACTATCCCAGTCAGCCAAATCTCCACGATTGCAGGCTCGAAACTCAAGGAAGTCTTTGACAAGATCAACGGTCTGCTCTCTGGAGAGCCGGTGCAGTCTGCTGGGCGCTCTGTGTCAGTCACCCTTCACCCACAAGCTCTGGACTTTGTTCAGTACAAAGTGGCAGAGAAGTTTGTGAAACAAGGCGAGGTGGAGGTGGCCTCTCACCATGAAGCAGCGTTCCCCATGGCAGTGGTGGCGTCTGGGATCTGGGAGCTTCACCCTAGAGTGGGAAACCTCATCCTCGCTCATCTCTATAAGAAGTGCCCTTTCTCGGTTCCATTCTACCCTGCTTTCAAGGAGGGCATGGCTCTGGAGGACTATCAGCGAATGCTTGGCTACCAAGTGAAAGACTCCAAGATGGAAGCGCAGGACAACTTCCTGAAGCGCATGTCTGGCATGATCCGTCTGTATGCGGCCATCATCCAGCTCCGCTGGCCATATGGAAACCAACAAGCAACTCACCCTCATGGCTTAAATCATGGCTGGCGCTGGTTAGCACAAATCTTAAACATGGAACCTCTAGCAGATGTGACAGCCACCCTCCTTTTGGACTTCTTGGAGGTGTGTGGGAATGCCCTCATGAAGCAGTACCAGGTCCAGTTCTGGAAGATGATACTTCTCATTCAGGAGGACTACTTCCCCAGAATTGAGGCCATCACAAGTCCAGGACAGATGGGTTCCTTTGTACGTCTGAAGCAGTTCTTGGAGAAATGTTCGCAGTGCAAGGAGATTCCTGTCCCCAAGGGCTTTCTGACTTCTTCCTTCTGGGGCTCCTGATCTCACTGCGTCCCTATCCTCACCGTAAGGTTGCAGAGAGGCAACAGCAAAGCAACTGAAGACAGCTGTATCTGGAAGAAGGCGTGTCTGATTTAGAATTTTAGTGTGCTTCTATACCTGCACTATGGAACTAGAAGAGGTTTGCATGGGCTACAATATCTTGGCTGTATCTTTGCAGATTCAGTAACTGCTGAAGGTGTCCACATGATTGACTCAATAGAACTGGCCTTGCTTACTTTTGCAAAAGTTCTCAAGAGGTTTGAGCAGTGTGGGACACGCCCAGGTCACAGGGGAGAGGAAGTCAAGTAGCTGGCCCCGCCTGTTTCCCAGCCCCGGGGCCACGTGTGGCTAAGATGGCATCTGACAGTGAACCTGGAGGGGCGGTTCTGTGGGCTGTCATGAAAAATCAGGCCGCCTGAAGGGTTGGTCTCCAGACATGCTCAGGCCTCCCCTTACAGTCCCTAGATAGGTGCAGCTACACCCCGCCCCTTCCTGCCGATCTTTGACCCGATTGGCTCCTGTGTCTTGTATTAGTTACACGTGTTCCCCCCAATAAACGAGATCTTGCACCGACTTGACTCCCATATGCGTCTGATTGTCCACTGGTGAGGGAGGGCTGGGTGGGGGTGGTCTGTTGGCCCTTGCCTTTCTTGGCTTGTATGGTGGGGGGGGCGTGCCTTCCCCATCTCTTCCGCAGGTCAGGGGAGCCCGGCGGGGGGTGGGGGGAAAGGGGGGCTTGGGGGGAGCTAAAAACCCCTACACGCACTTGATCATTTTTATCTCTATTGTCTCTTCCTTGTTGTCCAGTATGTTTCAGAAAGTTGGATACTTTAGTCATTTCTCTGAGCTGGTCTTAGGCCACAATTTTTACCTCTCTCCCTCCATCGCACCCCTGTTCAGATATATTCCCCAAACTAGAAAACCACATAAGATCCCCTTTAAGGTATGGAAAGCCAGGTGCCACTGTCTCACACTTGTACACCTAGCTACTCAAGAAGCTGATCTGAGGATAGAGCATCCAGCTGTGCCCAAGGGAGCTGCGGATTCTGTCCCACTCCGTCTCTAAAATCCAGAAGGCTCTGCTGGTTGTGAATCTGGACTCCACCCAGGAACTGTCGGTGAGCAAATCGTGGCATGGAGAAACCACGCAAAGCTTTGCTCCTTGCCCGAGTCAGAGGAAGAATCTGCACTGCCTTCCTTTCGCTAATATGTGTGCCCACTTCTTAACATCTTTCCTCTTTTAACCAAGGTGAAATGTCTAGGGCCCATTCCCAGTGCAGCTTCAAGATGAAAATACAACAGCAGATGCACAAAACTCATTCAAGGAAAAGGTCATGTGTCCTAACAAGGACACTTTGATGTTAGATCCCATGGTTAAGGATTTCATATTCTGGGAAGGACTCCTGGAAATGGCGCAGGACTATTCCTTGAAGCTCGTCTAGTATCACGTTCTCTTTAGTGAAACAGACTCAAGAAGAGTAAGTAACTAGTGAAACACCAGTTACAAGCTCACCATTGGCTCTCCTCTGTAGGCAAAGAATTAGCTATGTAGAATGAGGGCCGTTTGGTGGCCATCCAGTCAATGGAAACCAGAGATTATCAAGCGGATGAGATTTGCCTGTGAATTTGCATACAGGGGCGTTCCCTTTTTTCCTTTCAGCTCCACATGAGAATGTCCAGTTGTTCTGTGTCGTGGTTAGGAATATGAAGCTCAACTTCCTAGTACTGTGGCTGCTTTGTGTTGTACACTAAACTGTCCCTTTGCTCCACAAAAAGAAAACAGAAAATAAAAGAAATTAAAGTGGAGGTTCAGAGTTCAGGTCAAGACAGGTCTCAGGCCTGGGTTCTGGGTAACTCACCCAGGATAAGGTAGTCGCAGGCAAGCATCAGGAGGTGGAGGTGGCTCTGGTTCTGGTTCTGGGCTTTACATTGTAAATAATATCCCTTTGGAAATAAAACTCCTTCCCACCTTAAGTTGTGCCTCAACGGATTATTCTCGCTCTCGGAATACAACAATGTGCAGCAAAGGTTGAGTGGCCAATGCCCAGCGGACTCAAGACAACCGAGATCAGCAAGTCCATTCAGAATTAGCTAGCTAGGACTTCTTCCACCCTGCTCAACATCACCCTACCCCCACCACACCCCAGCAGGAAGGTCAGGACCTCACAGGGGGCCGGGACTGCCCCCACCATTCACCTGAATTCAGGTGGGCCAGCACGCTGCCAGCCGACAAGGCCCCCAAGAATTAGCTATCTAGAATGAGGGCCATTAGGTGGCTCCAAGCATAACAGTGCTGAAGATAAAGAGCAGCGATAACTCCCAGGTAGTGACGTGGTGGTACCATGATATCATGGTACCCACTGAAGAGGAAAATCCTGGGCAATGGGCTATACATTCCTAGAACACATCAACAGCCATGTCTAATGTAATTGTAATGGGGTCTGCCCAAGGGAGGGGACCAGACTGTAATGGGGTCCGAGTGTGCGTGTGGGAAAATTCCCCATCCCTACAAGAGTCCGACACTGAGAGACAGTCTCAAGTAAAAAGATGGGTTTACTGGGGAAGGAAAAAATATACTGACCAGACAGGGTCACGGCCCAGCAACCTGAAAGAGCAGATTGGCTGGCCAGGGCCGCAGCCTAGACTCGGGAACTGGAACCTTGGGCCCCGAGCCACACTCAGGGTGGGTTCTAAAGGCAAACACAATGTGGCCCGTGAGCTTAAACCCTTACAGAGCATGCCAGGTCACATGCAGGTGGCCAATGGAGGTACGCTGTGCCTCATAGCAACTGTTTGAAGCAACCTATCATTTGAGTTCAGACTTGGGGCATGGATTTGCCGGGGCTCATGTGATGCAGGTGGAATCACCCACTCAAGGGAGGGCACAGGTTTCACCTTGCCTGCATAGGGCTGCGGATATCGTAGCGAAGATGGAGTGGGCTTCTGCTCTTTTTAACTGAGATGGAGTCAACATGACACCCCTCAACAGCTAATGATGGTGCTGGCCATATCTGACCTCCATATTACAGACACCAAGTTTTGTGGAATACTTGCTAACCATGCAAATGAGCACTGATGTGTGGAATAACCTGAGGGGAAGAAGCCCCTCCCCACATTGGTGTAATTGCCACGCCCCAGTGGGAAAGAAAGAGGAGATCCCGCCCCACCTTGAGGGGACCGGAAGCTCCACCCTCAGACTGCCTAGGTGGCAAGATAAGAAGGGCAGGACTTCCAGAGGAAAAGGAGGAGAGAAGAGAAGAGCACGAGGAGGAGAAAGGAGGTGACCAGCCAGCCAGCCAGCCAGCCGAGGGAGCAGTGCGGAGACAAGCAGACCAGCCAGAGGAGAGGGCCGGAGCCAAACCAGGCCTCTGGAGGTTTGGACGCCAGGAGGCTGTGGTGCTGAGAAATTCAGGTGGATCCGGGTCTGAGGAGCTGTCGCTCTAGCCATCATGTGGCAGGAGGAGCAAGAGAGGAAGTTGCGAGCCTTCTCAGAGATGGCGCGTGAACAGCTGAGACGGTTTGATGAACAGCAAGCACTGAAGCGACAGAAAGAATTACAGGACTTGCGGGAAGTCATGGAGAAGAATACTAGAGAAGCCCTGAGCCAGCAGGAGAAGCTCAAAGCTGAGCATCGCCACAGAGCCGAGATTCTCGACCTGAAGCTTCGGGAGGCAGAGCGACATCGCAGGAAACAGGCAGAGCTGGAGCGGCTGCACGAGGAGGAAGGCCAGGTGCGGCTTCGGAGCCTTTTCGCCCTCCAGGAGGAGGTGCTGCGGCTCAGCCAGCAGCTGGACGCCTCTGACCAGCAGCACAGGGACCTACGGGTGGGCGGCCTGGCTGCCTTCCGCACCCGGGGCAACCAGCTCTGCAGCCTGATCTCTGGGATCATTGGTGCTGCATCACAGAGCGGCTATCCCACGGCAGAAAACCAAGCTGAGGCTGAGCGAGCCTTGCAGGAAATGCGGGATCTTGTCAGGAACTTAGCCCGGGAAATGACCAGGGCCTGTGAAGACAAGAAACGGCAGGATGAAGAGGAGGCCCGACTCAAGCTGCAAGAATGGCAGATGCAACAGGGGTCGTGGGCCCCCACCCCATCCCCGGTCCCCAGCCAGGACCCAGGAGGGACACAGAACGAAGAGCTCCAAGTGAACGGGGAAGACAGTACCATGCAGTGGTACCAACAGCTGCAGGAGGCCTCTGCTCAGTGTGTGTTGTCCTTTGAAGGCCTGAGCAGCAGCAAGGACAGTCAGATGAAGAAACTAAAGATGGACCTGCACAAGGCCGCCACTATCCCAGTCAGCCAAATCTCCACGATTGCAGGCTCGAAACTCAAGGAAGTCTTTGACAAGATCAACGGTCTGCTCTCTGGAGAGCCGGTGCAGTCTGCTGGGCGCTCTGTGTCAGTCACCCTTCACCCACAAGCTCTGGACTTTGTTCAGTACAAAGTGGCAGAGAAGTTTGTGAAACAAGGCGAGGTGGAGGTGGCCTCTCACCATGAAGCAGCGTTCCCCATGGCAGTGGTGGCGTCTGGGATCTGGGAGCTTCACCCTAGAGTGGGAAACCTCATCCTCGCTCATCTCTATAAGAAGTGCCCTTTCTCGGTTCCATTCTACCCTGCTTTCAAGGAGGGCATGGCTCTGGAGGACTATCAGCGAATGCTTGGCTACCAAGTGAAAGACTCCAAGATGGAAGCGCAGGACAACTTCCTGAAGCGCATGTCTGGCATGATCCGTCTGTATGCGGCCATCATCCAGCTCCGCTGGCCATATGGAAACCAACAAGCAACTCACCCTCATGGCTTAAATCATGGCTGGCGCTGGTTAGCACAAATCTTAAACATGGAACCTCTAGCAGATGTGACAGCCACCCTCCTTTTGGACTTCTTGGAGGTGTGTGGGAATGCCCTCATGAAGCAGTACCAGGTCCAGTTCTGGAAGATGATACTTCTCATTCAGGAGGACTACTTCCCCAGAATTGAGGCCATCACAAGTCCAGGACAGATGGGTTCCTTTGTACGTCTGAAGCAGTTCTTGGAGAAATGTTCGCAGTGCAAGGAGATTCCTGTCCCCAAGGGCTTTCTGACTTCTTCCTTCTGGGGCTCCTGATCTCACTGCGTCCCTATCCTCACCGTAAGGTTGCAGAGAGGCAACAGCAAAGCAACTGAAGACAGCTGTATCTGGAAGAAGGCGTGTCTGATTTAGAATTTTAGTGTGCTTCTATACCTGCACTATGGAACTAGAAGAGGTTTGCATGGGCTACAATATCTTGGCTGTATCTTTGCAGATTCAGTAACTGCTGAAGGTGTCCACATGATTGACTCAATAGAACTGGCCTTGCTTACTTTTGCAAAAGTTCTCAAGAGGTTTGAGCAGTGTGGGACACGCCCAGGTCACAGGGGAGAGGAAGTCAAGTAGCTGGCCCCGCCTGTTTCCCAGCCCCGGGGCCACGTGTGGCTAAGATGGCATCTGACAGTGAACCTGGAGGGGCGGTTCTGTGGGCTGTCATGAAAAATCAGGCCGCCTCAAGGGTTGGTCTCCAGACATGCTCAGGCCTCCCCTTACAGTCCCTAGATAGGTGCAGCTACACCCCGCCCCTTCCTGCCGATCTTTGACCCGATTGGCTCCTGTGTCTTGTATTAGTTACACGTGTTCCCCCCAATAAACGAGATCTTGCACCGACTTGACTCCCATATGCGTCTGATTGTCCACTGGTGAGGGAGGGCTGGGTGGGGGTGGTCTGTTGGCCCTTGCCTTTCTTGGCTTGTATGGTGGGGGGGGCGTGCCTTCCCCATCTCTTCCGCAGGTCAGGGGAGCCCGGCGGGGGGTGGGGGGAAAGGGGGGCTTGGGGGGAGCTAAAAACCCCTACACGCACTTGATCATTTTTATCTCTATTGTCTCTTCCTTGTTGTCCAGTATGTTTCAGAAAGTTGGATACTTTAGTCATTTCTCTGAGCTGGTCTTAGGCCACAATTTTTACCTCTCTCCCTCCATCGCACCCCTGTTCAGATATATTCCCCAAACTAGAAAACCACATAAGATCCCCTTTAAGGTATGGAAAGCCAGGTGCCACTGTCTCACACTTGTACACCTAGCTACTCAAGAAGCTGATCTGAGGATAGAGCATCCAGCTGTGCCCAAGGGAGCTGCGGATTCTGTCCCACTCCGTCTCTAAAATCCAGAAGGCTCTGCTGGTTGTGAATCTGGACTCCACCCAGGAACTGTCGGTGAGCAAATCGTGGCATGGAGAAACCACGCAAAGCTTTGCTCCTTGCCCGAGTCAGAGGAAGAATCTGCACTGCCTTCCTTTCGCTAATATGTGTGCCCACTTCTTAACATCTTTCCTCTTTTAACCAAGGTGAAATGTCTAGGGCCCATTCCCAGTGCAGCTTCAAGATGAAAATACAACAGCAGATGCACAAAACTCATTCAAGGAAAAGGTCATGTGTCCTAACAAGGACACTTTGATGTTAGATCCCATGGTTAAGGATTTCATATTCTGGGAAGGACTCCTGGAAATGGCGCAGGACTATTCCTTGAAGCTCGTCTAGTATCACGTTCTCTTTAGTGAAACAGACTCAAGAAGAGTAAGTAACTAGTGAAACACCAGTTACAAGCTCACCATTGGCTCTCCTCTGTAGGCAAAGAATTAGCTATGTAGAATGAGGGCCGTTTGGTGGCCATCCAGTCAATGGAAACCAGAGATTATCAAGCAGATGAGATTTGCCTGTGAATTTGCATACAGGGGCGTTCCCTTTTTTCCTTTCAGCTCCACATGAGAATGTCCAGTTGTTCTGTGTCGTGGTTAGGAATATGAAGCTCAACTTCCTAGTACTGTGGCTGCTTTGTGTTGTACACTAAACTGTCCCTTTGCTCCACAAAAAGAAAACAGAAAATAAAAGAAATTAAAGTGGAGGTTCAGAGTTCAGGTCAAGACAGGTCTCAGGCCTGGGTTCTGGGTAACTCACCCAGGATAAGGTAGTCGCAGGCAAGCATCAGGAGGTGGAGGTGGCTCTGGTTCTGGTTCTGGGCTTTACATTGTAAATAATATCCCTTTGGAAATAAAACTCCTTCCCACCTTAAGTTGTGCCTCAACGGATTATTCTCGCTCTCGGAATACAACAATGTGCAGCAAAGGTTGAGTGGCCAATGCCCAGCGGACTCAAGACAACCGAGATCAGCAAGTCCATTCAGAATTAGCTAGCTAGGACTTCTTCCACCCTGCTCAACATCACCCTACCCCCACCACACCCCAGCAGGAAGGTCAGGACCTCACAGGGGGCCGGGACTGCCCCCACCATTCACCTGAATTCAGGTGGGCCAGCACGCTGCCAGCCGACAAGGCCCCCAAGAATTAGCTATCTAGAATGAGGGCCATTAGGTGGCTCCAAGCATAACAGTGCTGAAGATAAAGAGCAGCGATAACTCCCAGGTAGTGACGTGGTGGTACCATGATATCATGGTACCCACTGAAGAGGAAAATCCTGGGCAATGGGCTATACATTCCTAGAACACATCAACAGCCATGTCTAATGTAATTGTAATGGGGTCTGCCCAAGGGAGGGGACCAGACTGTAATGGGGTCCGAGTGTGCGTGTGGGAAAATTCCCCATCCCTACAAGAGTCCGACACTGAGAGACAGTCTCAAGTAAAAAGATGGGTTTACTGGGGAAGGAAAAAATATACTGACCAGACAGGGTCACGGCCCAGCAACCTGAAAGAGCAGATTGGCTGGCCAGGGCCGCAGCCTAGACTCGGGAACTGGAACCTTGGGCCCCGAGCCACACTCAGGGTGGGTTCTAAAGGCAAACACAATGTGGCCCGTGAGCTTAAACCCTTACAGAGCATGCCAGGTCACATGCAGGTGGCCAATGGAGGTACGCTGTGCCTCATAGCAACTGTTTGAAGCAACCTATCATTTGAGTTCAGACTTGGGGCATGGATTTGCCGGGGCTCATGTGATGCAGGTGGAATCACCCACTCAAGGGAGGGCACAGGTTTCACCTTGCCTGCATAGGGCTGCGGATATCGTAGCGAAGATGGAGTGGGCTTCTGCTCTTTTTAACTGAGATGGAGTCAACATGACACCCCTCAACAGCTAATGATGGTGCTGGCCATATCTGACCTCCATATTACAGACATCAAGTTTTGTGGAATACTTGCTAACCATGCAAATGAGCACTGATGTGTGGAATAACCTGAGGGGAAGAAGCCCCTCCCCACATTGGTGTAATTGCCACGCCCCAGTGGGAAAGAAAGAGGAGATCCCGCCCCACCTTGAGGGGACCGGAAGCCCCACCCTCAGACTGCCTAGGTGGCAAGATAAGAAGGGCAGGACTTCCAGAGGAAAAGGAGGAGAGAAGAGAAGAGCACGAGGAGGAGAAAGGAGGTGACCAGCCAGCCAGCCAGCCAGCCGAGGGAGCAGTGCGGAGACAAGCAGACCAGCCAGAGGAGAGGGCCGGAGCCAAACCAGGCCTCTGGAGGTTTGGACGCCAGGAGGCTGTGGTGCTGAGAAATTCAGGTGGATCCGGGTCTGAGGAGCTGTCGCTCTAGCCATCATGTGGCAGGAGGAGCAAGAGAGGAAGTTGCGAGCCTTCTCAGAGATGGCGCGTGAACAGCTGAGACGGTTTGATGAACAGCAAGCACTGAAGCGACAGAAAGAATTACAGGACTTGCGGGAAGTCATGGAGAAGAATACTAGAGAAGCCCTGAGCCAGCAGGAGAAGCTCAAAGCTGAGCATCGCCACAGAGCCGAGATTCTCGACCTGAAGCTTCGGGAGGCAGAGCGACATCGCAGGAAACAGGCAGAGCTGGAGCGGCTGCACGAGGAGGAAGGCCAGGTGCGGCTTCGGAGCCTTTTCGCCCTCCAGGAGGAGGTGCTGCGGCTCAGCCAGCAGCTGGACGCCTCTGACCAGCAGCACAGGGACCTACGGGTGGGCGGCCTGGCTGCCTTCCGCACCCGGGGCAACCAGCTCTGCAGCCTGATCTCTGGGATCATTGGTGCTGCATCACAGAGCGGCTATCCCACGGCAGAAAACCAAGCTGAGGCTGAGCGAGCCTTGCAGGAAATGCGGGATCTTGTCAGGAACTTAGCCCGGGAAATGACCAGGGCCTGTGAAGACAAGAAACGGCAGGATGAAGAGGAGGCCCGACTCAAGCTGCAAGAATGGCAGATGCAACAGGGGTCGTGGGCCCCCACCCCATCCCCGGTCCCCAGCCAGGACCCAGGAGGGACACAGAACGAAGAGCTCCAAGTGAACGGGGAAGACAGTACCATGCAGTGGTACCAACAGCTGCAGGAGGCCTCTGCTCAGTGTGTGTTGTCCTTTGAAGGCCTGAGCAGCAGCAAGGACAGTCAGATGAAGAAACTAAAGATGGACCTGCACAAGGCCGCCACTATCCCAGTCAGCCAAATCTCCACGATTGCAGGCTCGAAACTCAAGGAAGTCTTTGACAAGATCAACGGTCTGCTCTCTGGAGAGCCGGTGCAGTCTGCTGGGCACTCTGTGTCAGTCACCCTTCACCCACAAGCTCTGGACTTTGTTCAGTACAAAGTGGCACAGAAGTTTGTGAAACAAGGCGAGGTGGAGGTGGCCTCTCACCATGAAGCAGCGTTCCCCATGGCAGTGGTGGCGTCTGGGATCTGGGAGCTTCACCCTAGAGTGGGAAACCTCATCCTCGCTCATCTCTATAAGAAGTGCCCTTTCTCGGTTCCATTCTACCCTGCTTTCAAGGAGGGCATGGCTCTGGAAGACTATCAGCGAATGCTTGGCTACCAAGTGAAAGACTCCAAGATGGAAGCGCAGGACAACTTCCTGAAGCGCATGTCTGGCATGATCCGTCTGTATGCGGCCATCATCCAGCTCCGCTGGCCATATGGAAACCAACAAGCAACTCACCCTCATGGCTTAAATCATGGCTGGCGCTGGTTAGCACAAATCTTAAACATGGAACCTCTAGCAGATGTGACAGCCACCCTCCTTTTGGACTTCTTGGAGGTGTGTGGGAATGCCCTCATGAAGCAGTACCAGGTCCAGTTCTGGAAGATGATACTTCTCATTCAGGAGGACTACTTCCCCAGAATTGAGGCCATCACAAGTCCAGGACAGATGGGTTCCTTTGTACGTCTGAAGCAGTTCTTGGAGAAATGTTCGCAGTGCAAGGAGATTCCTGTCCCCAAGGGCTTTCTGACTTCTTCCTTCTGGGGCTCCTGATCTCACTGCGTCCCTATCCTCACCGTAAGGTTGCAGAGAGGCAACAGCAAAGCAACTGAAGACAGCTGTATCTGGAAGAAGGCGTGTCTGATTTAGAATTTTAGTGTGCTTCTATACCTGCACTATGGAACTAGAAGAGGTTTGCATGGGCTACAATATCTTGGCTGTGTCTTTGCAGATTCAGTAACTGCTGAAGGTGTCCACATGATTGACTCAATAGAACTGGCCTTGCTTACTTTTGCAAAAGTTCTCAAGAGGTTTGAGCAGTGTGGGACACGCCCAGGTCACAGGGGAGAGGAAGTCAACTAGCTGGCCCCGCCTGTTTCCCAGCCCCGGGGCCACGTGTGGCTAAGATGGCATCTGACAGTGAACCTGGAGGGGCGGTTCTGTGGGCTGTCATGAAAAATCAGGCCGCCTGAAGGGTTGGTCTCCAGACATGCTCAGGCCTCCCCTTACAGTCCCTAGATAGGTGCAGCTACACCCCGCCCCTTCCTGCCGATCTTTGACCCGATTGGCTCCTGTGTCTTGTATTAGTTACACGTGTTCCCCCCAATAAACGAGATCTTGCACCGACTTGACTCCCATATGCGTCTGATTGTCCACTGGTGAGGGAGGGCTGGGTGGGGGTGGTCTGTTGGCCCTTGCCTTTCTTGGCTTGTATGGTGGGGGGGCGTGCCTTCCCCATCTCTTCCGCAGGTCAGGGGAGCCCGGCGGGGGGTGGGGGGAAAGGGGGGCTTGGGGGGAGCTAAAAACCCCTACACGCACTTGATCATTTTTATCTCTATTGTCTCTTCCTTGTTGTCCAGTATGTTTCAGAAAGTTGGATACTTTAGTCATTTCTCTGAGCTGGTCTTAGGCCACAATTTTTACCTCTCTCCCTCCATCGCACCCCTGTTCAGATATATTCCCCAAACTAGAAAACCACATAAGATCCCCTTTAAGGTATGGAAAGCCAGGTGCCACTGTCTCACACTTGTACACCTAGCTACTCAAGAAGCTGATCTGAGGATAGAGCATCCAGCTGTGCCCAAGGGAGCTGCGGATTCTGTCCCACTCCGTCTCTAAAATCCAGAAGGCTCTGCTGGTTGTGAATCTGGACTCCACCCAGGAACTGTCGGTGAGCAAATCGTGGCATGGAGAAACCACGCAAAGCTTTGCTCCTTGCCCGAGTCAGAGGAAGAATCTGCATTGCCTTCCTTTCGCTAATATGTGTGCCCACTTCTTAACATCTTTCCTCTTTTAACCAAGGTGAAATGTCTAGGGCCCATTCCCAGTGCAGCTTCAAGATGAAAATACAACAGCAGATGCACAAAACTCATTCAAGGAAAAGGTCATGTGTCCTAACAAGGACACTTTGATGTTAGATCCCATGGTTAAGGATTTCATATTCTGGGAAGGACTCCTGGAAATGGCGCAGGACTATTCCTTGAAGCTCGTCTAGTATCACGTTCTCTTTAGTGAAACAGACTCAAGAAGAGTAAGTAACTAGTGAAACACCAGTTACAAGCTCACCATTGGCTCTCCTCTGTAGGCAAAGAATTAGCTATGTAGAATGAGGGCCGTTTGGTGGCCATCCAGTCAATGGAAACCAGAGATTATCAAGCGGATGAGATTTGCCTGTGAATTTGCATACAGGGGCGTTCCCTTTTTTCCTTTCAGCTCCACATGAGAATGTCCAGTTGTTCTGTGTCGTGGTTAGGAATATGAAGCTCAACTTCCTAGTACTGTGGCTGCTTTGTGTTGTACACTAAACTGTCCCTTTGCTCCACAAAAAGAAAACAGAAAATAAAAGAAATTAAAGTGGAGGTTCAGAGTTCAGGTCAAGACAGGTCTCAGGCCTGGGTTCTGGGTAACTCACCCAGGATAAGGTAGTCGCAGGCAAGCATCAGGAGGTGGAGGTGGCTCTGGTTCTGGTTCTGGGCTTTACATTGTAAATAATATCCCTTTGGAAATAAAACTCCTTCCCACCTTAAGTTGTGCCTCAACGGATTATTCTCGCTCTCGGAATACAACAATGTGCAGCAAAGGTTGAGTGGCCAATGCCCAGCGGACTCAAGACAACCGAGATCAGCAAGTCCATTCAGAATTAGCTAGCTAGGACTTCTTCCACCCTGCTCAACATCACCCTACCCCCACCACACCCCAGCAGGAAGGTCAGGACCTCACAGGGGGCCGGGACTGCCCCCACCATTCACCTGAATTCAGGTGGGCCAGCACGCTGCCAGCCGACAAGGCCCCCAAGAATTAGCTATCTAGAATGAGGGCCATTAGGTGGCTCCAAGCATAACAGTGCTGAAGATAAAGAGCAGCGATAACTCCCAGGTAGTGACGTGGTGGTACCATGATATCATGGTACCCACTGAAGAGGAAAATCCTGGGCAATGGGCTATACATTCCTAGAACACATCAACAGCCATGTCTAATGTAATTGTAATGGGGTCTGCCCAAGGGAGGGGACCAGACTGTAATGGGGTCCGAGTGTGCGTGTGGGAAAATTCCCCATCCCTACAAGAGTCCGACACTGAGAGACAGTCTCAAGTAAAAAGATGGGTTTACTGGGGAAGGAAAAAATATACTGACCAGACAGGGTCACGGCCCAGCAACCTGAAAGAGCAGATTGGCTGGCCAGGGCCGCAGCCTAGACTCGGGAACTGGAACCTTGGGCCCCGAGCCACACTCAGGGTGGGTTCTAAAGGCAAACACAATGTGGCCCGTGAGCTTAAACCCTTACAGAGCATGCCAGGTCACATGCAGGTGGCCAATGGAGGTACGCTGTGCCTCATAGCAACTGTTTGAAGCAACCTATCATTTGAGTTCAGACTTGGGGCATGGATTTGCCGGGGCTCATGTGATGCAGGTGGAATCACCCACTCAAGGGAGGGCACAGGTTTCACCTTGCCTGCATAGGGCTGCGGATATCGTAGCGAAGATGGAGTGGGCTTCTGCTCTTTTTAACTGAGATGGAGTCAACATGACACCCCTCAACAGCTAATGATGGTGCTGGCCATATCTGACCTCCATATTACAGACATCAAGTTTTGTGGAATACTTGCTAACCATGCAAATGAGCACTGATGTGTGGAATAACCTGAGGGGAAGAAGCCCCTCCCCACATTGGTGTAATTGCCACGCCCCAGTGGGAAAGAAAGAGGAGATCCCGCCCCACCTTGAGGGGACCGGAAGCCCCACCCTCAGACTGCCTAGATAAGATAAGACTTGCCTAGGCAAGATAAGAAGGGCAGGACTTCCAGAGGAAAAGGAGGAGAAAGAGAAGAGCACGAGGAGGAGAAAGGAGGTGACCAGCCAGCCAGCCAGCCAGCCGAGGGAGCAGTGCGGAGACAAGCAGACCAGCCAGAGGAGAGGGCCGGAGCCAAACCAGGCCTCTGGAGGTTTGGACGCCAGGAGGCTGTGGTGCTGAGAAATTCAGGTGGATCCGGGTCTGAGGAGCTGTCGCTCTAGCCATCATGTGGCAGGAGGAGCAAGAGAGGAAGTTGCGAGCCTTCTCAGAGATGGCGCGTGAACAGCTGAGACGGTTTGATGAACAGCAAGCACTGAAGCGACAGAAAGAATTACAGGACTTGCGGGAAGTCATGGAGAAGAATACTAGAGAAGCCCTGAGCCAGCAGGAGAAGCTCAAAGCTGAGCATCGCCACAGAGCCGAGATTCTCGACCTGAAGCTTCGGGAGGCAGAGCGACATCGCAGGAAACAGGCAGAGCTGGAGCGGCTGCACGAGGAGGAAGGCCAGGTGCGGCTTCGGAGCCTTTTCGCCCTCCAGGAGGAGGTGCTGCGGCTCAGCCAGCAGCTGGACGCCTCTGACCAGCAGCACAGGGACCTACGGGTGGGCGGCCTGGCTGCCTTCCGCACCCGGGGCAACCAGCTCTGCAGCCTGATCTCTGGGATCATTGGTGCTGCATCACAGAGCGGCTATCCCACGGCAGAAAACCAAGCTGAGGCTGAGCGAGCCTTGCAGGAAATGCGGGATCTTGTCAGGAACTTAGCCCGGGAAATGACCAGGGCCTGTGAAGACAAGAAACGGCAGGATGAAGAGGAGGCCCGACTCAAGCTGCAAGAATGGCAGATGCAACAGGGGTCGTGGGCCCCCACCCCATCCCCGGTCCCCAGCCAGGACCCAGGAGGGACACAGAACGAAGAGCTCCAAGTGAACGGGGAAGACAGTACCATGCAGTGGTACCAACAGCTGCAGGAGGCCTCTGCTCAGTGTGTGTTGTCCTTTGAAGGCCTGAGCAGCAGCAAGGACAGTCAGATGAAGAAACTAAAGATGGACCTGCACAAGGCCGCCACTATCCCAGTCAGCCAAATCTCCACGATTGCAGGCTCGAAACTCAAGGAAGTCTTTGACAAGATCAACGGTCTGCTCTCTGGAGAGCCGGTGCAGTCTGCTGGGCGCTCTGTGTCAGTCACCCTTCACCCACAAGCTCTGGACTTTGTTCAGTACAAAGTGGCACAGAAGTTTGTGAAACAAGGCGAGGTGGAGGTGGCCTCTCACCATGAAGCAGCGTTCCCCATGGCAGTGGTGGCGTCTGGGATCTGGGAGCTTCACCCTAGAGTGGGAAACCTCATCCTCGCTCATCTCTATAAGAAGTGCCCTTTCTCGGTTCCATTCTACCCTGCTTTCAAGGAGGGCATGGCTCTGGAGGACTATCAGCGAATGCTTGGCTACCAAGTGAAAGACTCCAAGATGGAAGCGCAGGACAACTTCCTGAAGCGCATGTCTGGCATGATCCGTCTGTATGCGGCCATCATCCAGCTCCGCTGGCCATATGGAAACCAACAAGCAACTCACCCTCATGGCTTAAATCATGGCTGGCGCTGGTTAGCACAAATCTTAAACATGGAACCTCTAGCAGATGTGACAGCCACCCTCCTTTTGGACTTCTTGGAGGTGTGTGGGAATGCCCTCATGAAGCAGTACCAGGTCCAGTTCTGGAAGATGATACTTCTCATTCAGGAGGACTACTTCCCCAGAATTGAGGCCATCACAAGTCCAGGACAGATGGGTTCCTTTGTACGTCTGAAGCAGTTCTTGGAGAAATGTTCGCAGTGCAAGGAGATTCCTGTCCCCAAGGGCTTTCTGACTTCTTCCTTCTGGGGCTCCTGATCTCACTGCGTCCCTATCCTCACCGTAAGGTTGCAGAGAGGCAACAGCAAAGCAACTGAAGACAGCTGTATCTGGAAGAAGGCGTGTCTGATTTAGAATTTTAGTGTGCTTCTATACCTGCACTATGGAACTAGAAGAGGTTTGCATGGGCTACAATATCTTGGCTGTATCTTTGCAGATTCAGTAACTGCTGAAGGTGTCCACATGATTGACTCAATAGAACTGGCCTTGCTTACTTTTGCAAAAGTTCTCAAGAGGTTTGAGCAGTGTGGGACACGCCCAGGTCACAGGGGAGAGGAAGTCAAGTAGCTGGCCCCGCCTGTTTCCCAGCCCCGGGGCCACGTGTGGCTAAGATGGCATCTGACAGTGAACCTGGAGGGGCGGTTCTGTGGGCTGTCATGAAAAATCAGGCCGCCTGAAGGGTTGGTCTCCAGACATGCTCAGGCCTCCCCTTACAGTCCCTAGATAGGTGCAGCTACACCCCGCCCCTTCCTGCCGATCTTTGACCCGATTGGCTCCTGTGTCTTGTATTAGTTACACGTGTTCCCCCCAATAAACGAGATCTTGCACCGACTTGACTCCCATATGCGTCTGATTGTCCACTGGTGAGGGAGGGCTGGGTGGGGGTGGTCTGTTGGCCCTTGCCTTTCTTGGCTTGTATGGTGGGGGGGGCGTGCCTTCCCCATCTCTTCCGCAGGTCAGGGGAGCCCGGCGGGGGGTGGGGGGAAAGGGGGGCTTGGGGGGAGCTAAAAACCCCTACACGCACTTGATCATTTTTATCTCTATTGTCTCTTCCTTGTTGTCCAGTATGTTTCAGAAAGTTGGATACTTTAGTCATTTCTCTGAGCTGGTCTTAGGCCACAATTTTTACCTCTCTCCCTCCATCGCACCCCTGTTCAGATATATTCCCCAAACTAGAAAACCACATAAGATCCCCTTTAAGGTATGGAAAGCCAGGTGCCACTGTCTCACACTTGTACACCTAGCTACTCAAGAAGCTGATCTGAGGATAGAGCATCCAGCTGTGCCCAAGGGAGCTGCGGATTCTGTCCCACTCCGTCTCTAAAATCCAGAAGGCTCTGCTGGTTGTGAATCTGGACTCCACCCAGGAACTGTCGGTGAGCAAATCGTGGCATGGAGAAACCACGCAAAGCTTTGCTCCTTGCCCGAGTCAGAGGAAGAATCTGCACTGCCTTCCTTTCGCTAATATGTGTGCCCACTTCTTAACATCTTTCCTCTTTTAACCAAGGTGAAATGTCTAGGGCCCATTCCCAGTGCAGCTTCAAGATGAAAATACAACAGCAGATGCACAAAACTCATTCAAGGAAAAGGTCATGTGTCCTAACAAGGACACTTTGATGTTAGATCCCATGGTTAAGGATTTCATATTCTGGGAAGGACTCCTGGAAATGGCGCAGGACTATTCCTTGAAGCTCGTCTAGTATCACGTTCTCTTTAGTGAAACAGACTCAAGAAGAGTAAGTAACTAGTGAAACACCAGTTACAAGCTCACCATTGGCTCTCCTCTGTAGGCAAAGAATTAGCTATGTAGAATGAGGGCCGTTTGGTGGCCATCCAGTCAATGGAAACCAGAGATTATCAAGCGGATGAGATTTGCCTGTGAATTTGCATACAGGGGCGTTCCCTTTTTTCCTTTCAGCTCCACATGAGAATGTCCAGTTGTTCTGTGTCGTGGTTAGGAATATGAAGCTCAACTTCCTAGTACTGTGGCTGCTTTGTGTTGTACACTAAACTGTCCCTTTGCTCCACAAAAAGAAAACAGAAAATAAAAGAAATTAAAGTGGAGGTTCAGAGTTCAGGTCAAGACAGGTCTCAGGCCTGGGTTCTGGGTAACTCACCCAGGATAAGGTAGTCGCAGGCAAGCATCAGGAGGTGGAGGTGGCTCTGGTTCTGGTTCTGGGCTTTACATTGTAAATAATATCCCTTTGGAAATAAAACTCCTTCCCACCTTAAGTTGTGCCTCAACGGATTATTCTCGCTCTCGGAATACAACAATGTGCAGCAAAGGTTGAGTGGCCAATGCCCAGCGGACTCAAGACAACCGAGATCAGCAAGTCCATTCAGAATTAGCTAGCTAGGACTTCTTCCACCCTGCTCAACATCACCCTACCCCCACCACACCCCAGCAGGAAGGTCAGGACCTCACAGGGGGCCGGGACTGCCCCCACCATTCACCTGAATTCAGGTGGGCCAGCACGCTGCCAGCCGACAAGGCCCCCAAGAATTAGCTATCTAGAATGAGGGCCATTAGGTGGCTCCAAGCATAACAGTGCTGAAGATAAAGAGCAGCGATAACTCCCAGGTAGTGACGTGGTGGTACCATGATATCATGGTACCCACTGAAGAGGAAAATCCTGGGCAATGGGCTATACATTCCTAGAACACATCAACAGCCATGTCTAATGTAATTGTAATGGGGTCTGCCCAAGGGAGGGGACCAGACTGTAATGGGGTCCGAGTGTGCGTGTGGGAAAATTCCCCATCCCTACAAGAGTCCGACACTGAGAGACAGTCTCAAGTAAAAAGATGGGTTTACTGGGGAAGGAAAAAATATACTGACCAGACAGGGTCACGGCCCAGCAACCTGAAAGAGCAGATTGGCTGGCCAGGGCCGCAGCCTAGACTCGGGAACTGGAACCTTGGGCCCCGAGCCACACTCAGGGTGGGTTCTAAAGGCAAACACAATGTGGCCCGTGAGCTTAAACCCTTACAGAGCATGCCAGGTCACATGCAGGTGGCCAATGGAGGTACGCTGTGCCTCATAGCAACTGTTTGAAGCAACCTATCATTTGAGTTCAGACTTGGGGCATGGATTTGCCGGGGCTCATGTGATGCAGGTGGAATCACCCACTCAAGGGAGGGCACAGGTTTCACCTTGCCTGCATAGGGCTGCGGATATCGTAGCGAAGATGGAGTGGGCTTCTGCTCTTTTTAACTGAGATGGAGTCAACATGACACCCCTCAACAGCTAATGATGGTGCTGGCCATATCTGACCTCCATATTACAGACACCAAGTTTTGTGGAATACTTGCTAACCATGCAAATGAGCACTGATGTGTGGAATAACCTGAGGGGAAGAAGCCCCTCCCCACATTGGTGTAATTGCCACGCCCCAGTGGGAAAGAAAGAGGAGATCCCGCCCCACCTTGAGGGGACCGGAAGCTCCACCCTCAGACTGCCTAGGTGGCAAGATAAGAAGGGCAGGACTTCCAGAGGAAAAGGAGGAGAGAAGAGAAGAGCACGAGGAGGAGAAAGGAGGTGACCAGCCAGCCAGCCAGCCAGCCGAGGGAGCAGTGCGGAGACAAGCAGACCAGCCAGAGGAGAGGGCCGGAGCCAAACCAGGCCTCTGGAGGTTTGGACGCCAGGAGGTTGTGGTGCTGAGAAATTCAGGTGGATCCGGGTCTGAGGAGCTGTCGCTCTAGCCATCATGTGGCAGGAGGAGCAAGAGAGGAAGTTGCGAGCCTTCTCAGAGATGGCGCGTGAACAGCTGAGACGGTTTGATGAACAGCAAGCACTGAAGCGACAGAAAGAATTACAGGACTTGCGGGAAGTCATGGAGAAGAATACTAGAGAAGCCCTGAGCCAGCAGGAGAAGCTCAAAGCTGAGCATCGCCACAGAGCCGAGATTCTCGACCTGAAGCTTCGGGAGGCAGAGCGACATCGCAGGAAACAGGCAGAGCTGGAGCGGCTGCACGAGGAGGAAGGCCAGGTGCGGCTTCGGAGCCTTTTCGCCCTCCAGGAGGAGGTGCTGCGGCTCAGCCAGCAGCTGGACGCCTCTGACCAGCAGCACAGGGACCTACGGGTGGGCGGCCTGGCTGCCTTCCGCACCCGGGGCAACCAGCTCTGCAGCCTGATCTCTGGGATCATTGGTGCTGCATCACAGAGCGGCTATCCCACGGCAGAAAACCAAGCTGAGGCTGAGCGAGCCTTGCAGGAAATGCGGGATCTTGTCAGGAACTTAGCCCGGGAAATGACCAGGGCCTGTGAAGACAAGAAACGGCAGGATGAAGAGGAGGCCCGACTCAAGCTGCAAGAATGGCAGATGCAACAGGGGTCGTGGGCCCCCACCCCATCCCCGGTCCCCAGCCAGGACCCAGGAGGGACACAGAACGAAGAGCTCCAAGTGAACGGGAAGACAGTACCATGCAGTGGTACCAACAGCTGCAGGAGGCCTCTGCTCAGTGTGTGTTGTCCTTTGAAGGCCTGAGCAGCAGCAAGGACAGTCAGATGAAGAAACTAAAGATGGACCTGCACAAGGCCGCCACTATCCCAGTCAGCCAAATCTCCACGATTGCAGGCTCGAAACTCAAGGAAGTCTTTGACAAGATCAACGGTCTGCTCTCTGGAGAGCCGGTGCAGTCTGCTGGGCGCTCTGTGTCAGTCACCCTTCACCCACAAGCTCTGGACTTTGTTCAGTACAAAGTGGCACAGAAGTTTGTGAAACAAGGCGAGGTGGAGGTGGCCTCTCACCATGAAGCAGCGTTCCCCATGGCAGTGGTGGCGTCTGGGATCTGGGAGCTTCACCCTAGAGTGGGAAACCTCATCCTCGCTCATCTCTATAAGAAGTGCCCTTTCTCGGTTCCATTCTACCCTGCTTTCAAGGAGGGCATGGCTCTGGAGGACTATCAGCGAATGCTTGGCTACCAAGTGAAAGACTCCAAGATGGAAGCGCAGGACAACTTCCTGAAGCGCATGTCTGGCATGATCCGTCTGTATGCGGCCATCATCCAGCTCCGCTGGCCATATGGAAACCAACAAGCAACTCACCCTCATGGCTTAAATCATGGCTGGCGCTGGTTAGCACAAATCTTAAACATGGAACCTCTAGCAGATGTGACAGCCACCCTCCTTTTGGACTTCTTGGAGGTGTGTGGGAATGCCCTCATGAAGCAGTACCAGGTCCAGTTCTGGAAGATGATACTTCTCATTCAGGAGGACTACTTCCCCAGAATTGAGGCCATCACAAGTCCAGGACAGATGGGTTCCTTTGTACGTCTGAAGCAGTTCTTGGAGAAATGTTCGCAGTGCAAGGAGATTCCTGTCCCCAAGGGCTTTCTGACTTCTTCCTTCTGGGGCTCCTGATCTCACTGCGTCCCTATCCTCACCGTAAGGTTGCAGAGAGGCAACAGCAAAGCAACTGAAGACAGCTGTATCTGGAAGAAGGCGTGTCTGATTTAGAATTTTAGTGTGCTTCTATACCTGCACTATGGAACTAGAAGAGGTTTGCATGGGCTACAATATCTTGGCTGTATCTTTGCAGATTCAGTAACTGCTGAAGGTGTCCACATGATTGACTCAATAGAACTGGCCTTGCTTACTTTTGCAAAAGTTCTCAAGAGGTTTGAGCAGTGTGGGACACGCCCAGGTCACAGGGGAGAGGAAGTCAAGTAGCTGGCCCCGCCTGTTTCCCAGCCCCGGGGCCACGTGTGGCTAAGATGGCATCTGACAGTGAACCTGGAGGGGCGGTTCTGTGGGCTGTCATGAAAAATCAGGCCGCCTCAAGGGTTGGTCTCCAGACATGCTCAGGCCTCCCCTTACAGTCCCTAGATAGGTGCAGCTACACCCCGCCCCTTCCTGCCGATCTTTGACCCGATTGGCTCCTGTGTCTTGTATTAGTTACACGTGTTCCCCCCAATAAACGAGATCTTGCACCGACTTGACTCCCATATGCGTCTGATTGTCCACTGGTGAGGGAGGGCTGGGTGGGGGTGGTCTGTTGGCCCTTGCCTTTCTTGGCTTGTATGGTGGGGGGGGCGTGCCTTCCCCATCTCTTCCGCAGGTCAGGGGAGCCCGGCGGGGGGTGGGGGGAAAGGGGGGCTTGGGGGGAGCTAAAAACCCCTACACGCACTTGATCATTTTTATCTCTATTGTCTCTTCCTTGTTGTCCAGTATGTTTCAGAAAGTTGGATACTTTAGTCATTTCTCTGAGCTGGTCTTAGGCCACAATTTTTACCTCTCTCCCTCCATCGCACCCCTGTTCAGATATATTCCCCAAACTAGAAAACCACATAAGATCCCCTTTAAGGTATGGAAAGCCAGGTGCCACTGTCTCACACTTGTACACCTAGCTACTCAAGAAGCTGATCTGAGGATAGAGCATCCAGCTGTGCCCAAGGGAGCTGCGGATTCTGTCCCACTCCGTCTCTAAAATCCAGAAGGCTCTGCTGGTTGTGAATCTGGACTCCACCCAGGAACTGTCGGTGAGCAAATCGTGGCATGGAGAAACCACGCAAAGCTTTGCTCCTTGCCCGAGTCAGAGGAAGAATCTGCACTGCCTTCCTTCGCTAATATGTGTGCCCACTTCTTAACATCTTTCCTCTTTTAACCAAGGTGAAATGTCTAGGGCCCATTCCCAGTGCAGCTTCAAGATGAAAATACAACAGCAGATGCACAAAACTCATTCAAGGAAAAGGTCATGTGTCCTAACAAGGACACTTTGATGTTAGATCCCATGGTTAAGGATTTCATATTCTGGGAAGGACTCCTGGAAATGGCGCAGGACTATTCCTTGAAGCTCGTCTAGTATCACGTTCTCTTTAGTGAAACAGACTCAAGAAGAGTAAGTAACTAGTGAAACACCAGTTACAAGCTCACCATTGGCTCTCCTCTGTAGGCAAAGAATTAGCTATGTAGAATGAGGGCCGTTTGGTGGCCATCCAGTCAATGGAAACCAGAGATTATCAAGCGGATGAGATTTGCCTGTGAATTTGCATACAGGGGCGTTCCCTTTTTTCCTTTCAGCTCCACATGAGAATGTCCAGTTGTTCTGTGTCGTGGTTAGGAATATGAAGCTCAACTTCCTAGTACTGTGGCTGCTTTGTGTTGTACACTAAACTGTCCCTTTGCTCCACAAAAAGAAAACAGAAAATAAAAGAAATTAAAGTGGAGGTTCAGAGTTCAGGTCAAGACAGGTCTCAGGCCTGGGTTCTGGGTAACTCACCCAGGATAAGGTAGTCGCAGGCAAGCATCAGGAGGTGGAGGTGGCTCTGGTTCTGGTTCTGGGCTTTACATTGTAAATAATATCCCTTTGGAAATAAAACTCCTTCCCACCTTAAGTTGTGCCTCAACGGATTATTCTCGCTCTCGGAATACAACAATGTGCAGCAAAGGTTGAGTGGCCAATGCCCAGCGGACTCAAGACAACCGAGATCAGCAAGTCCATTCAGAATTAGCTAGCTAGGACTTCTTCCACCCTGCTCAACATCACCCTACCCCCACCACACCCCAGCAGGAAGGTCAGGACCTCACAGGGGGCCGGGACTGCCCCCACCATTCACCTGAATTCAGGTGGGCCAGCACGCTGCCAGCCGACAAGGCCCCCAAGAATTAGCTATCTAGAATGAGGGCCATTAGGTGGCTCCAAGCATAACAGTGCTGAAGATAAAGAGCAGCGATAACTCCCAGGTAGTGACGTGGTGGTACCATGATATCATGGTACCCACTGAAGAGGAAAATCCTGGGCAATGGGCTATACATTCCTAGAACACATCAACAGCCATGTCTAATGTAATTGTAATGGGGTCTGCCCAAGGGAGGGGACCAGACTGTAATGGGGTCCGAGTGTGCGTGTGGGAAAATTCCCCATCCCTACAAGAGTCCGACACTGAGAGACAGTCTCAAGTAAAAAGATGGGTTTACTGGGGAAGGAAAAAATATACTGACCAGACAGGGTCACGGCCCAGCAACCTGAAAGAGCAGATTGGCTGGCCAGGGCCGCAGGCCTAGACTCGGGAACTGGAACCTTGGGCCCCGAGCCACACTCAGGGTGGGTTCTAAAGGCAAACACAATGTGGCCCGTGAGCTTAAACCCTTACAGAGCATGCCAGGTCACATGCAGGTGGCCAATGGAGGTACGCTGTGCCTCATAGCAACTGTTTGAAGCAACCTATCATTTGAGTTCAGACTTGGGGCATGGATTTGCCGGGGCTCATGTGATGCAGGTGGAATCACCCACTCAAGGGAGGGCACAGGTTTCACCTTGCCTGCATAGGGCTGCGGATATCGTAGCGAAGATGGAGTGGGCTTCTGCTCTTTTTAACTGAGATGGAGTCAACATGACACCCCTCAACAGCTAATGATGGTGCTGGCCATATCTGACCTCCATATTACAGACATCAAGTTTTGTGGAATACTTGCTAACCATGCAAATGAGCACTGATGTGTGGAATAACCTGAGGGGAAGAAGCCCCTCCCCACATTGGTGTAATTGCCACGCCCCAGTGGGAAAGAAAGAGGAGATCCCGCCCCACCTTGAGGGGACCGGAAGCCCCACCCTCAGACTGCCTAGGTGGCAAGATAAGAAGGGCAGGACTTCCAGAGGAAAAGGAGGAGAGAAGAGAAGAGCACGAGGAGGAGAAAGGAGGTGACCAGCCAGCCAGCCAGCCAGCCGAGGGAGCAGTGCGGAGACAAGCAGACCAGCCAGAGGAGAGGGCCGGAGCCAAACCAGGCCTCTGGAGGTTTGGACGCCAGGAGGCTGTGGTGCTGAGAAATTCAGGTGGATCCGGGTCTGAGGAGCTGTCGCTCTAGCCATCATGTGGCAGGAGGAGCAAGAGAGGAAGTTGCGAGCCTTCTCAGAGATGGCGCGTGAACAGCTGAGACGGTTTGATGAACAGCAAGCACTGAAGCGACAGAAAGAATTACAGGACTTGCGGGAAGTCATGGAGAAGAATACTAGAGAAGCCCTGAGCCAGCAGGAGAAGCTCAAAGCTGAGCATCGCCACAGAGCCGAGAATTCTCGACCTGAAGCTTCGGGAGGCAGAGCGACATCGCAGGAAACAGGCAGAGCTGGAGCGGCTGCACGAGGAGGAAGGCCAGGTGCGGCTTCGGAGCCTTTTCGCCCTCCAGGAGGAGGTGCTGCGGCTCAGCCAGCAGCTGGACGCCTCTGACCAGCAGCACAGGGACCTACGGGTGGGCGGCCTGGCTGCCTTCCGCACCCGGGGCAACCAGCTCTGCAGCCTGATCTCTGGGATCATTGGTGCTGCATCACAGAGCGGCTATCCCACGGCAGAAAACCAAGCTGAGGCTGAGCGAGCCTTGCAGGAAATGCGGGATCTTGTCAGGAACTTAGCCCGGGAAATGACCAGGGCCTGTGAAGACAAGAAACGGCAGGATGAAGAGGAGGCCCGACTCAAGCTGCAAGAATGGCAGATGCAACAGGGGTCGTGGGCCCCCACCCCATCCCCGGTCCCCAGCCAGGACCCAGGAGGGACACAGAACGAAGAGCTCCAAGTGAACGGGGAAGACAGTACCATGCAGTGGTACCAACAGCTGCAGGAGGCCTCTGCTCAGTGTGTGTTGTCCTTTGAAGGCCTGAGCAGCAGCAAGGACAGTCAGATGAAGAAACTAAAGATGGACCTGCACAAGGCCGCCACTATCCCAGTCAGCCAAATCTCCACGATTGCAGGCTCGAAACTCAAGGAAGTCTTTGACAAGATCAACGGTCTGCTCTCTGGAGAGCCGGTGCAGTCTGCTGGGCGCTCTGTGTCAGTCACCCTTCACCCACAAGCTCTGGACTTTGTTCAGTACAAAGTGGCACAGAAGTTTGTGAAACAAGGCGAGGTGGAGGTGGCCTCTCACCATGAAGCAGCGTTCCCCATGGCAGTGGTGGCGTCTGGGATCTGGGAGCTTCACCCTAGAGTGGGAAACCTCATCCTCGCTCATCTCTATAAGAAGTGCCCTTTCTCGGTTCCATTCTACCCTGCTTTCAAGGAGGGCATGGCTCTGGAGGACTATCAGCGAATGCTTGGCTACCAAGTGAAAGACTCCAAGATGGAAGCGCAGGACAACTTCCTGAAGCGCATGTCTGGCATGATCCGTCTGTATGCGGCCATCATCCAGCTCCGCTGGCCATATGGAAACCAACAAGCAACTCACCCTCATGGCTTAAATCATGGCTGGCGCTGGTTAGCACAAATCTTAAACATGGAACCTCTAGCAGATGTGACAGCCACCCTCCTTTTGGACTTCTTGGAGGTGTGTGGGAATGCCCTCATGAAGCAGTACCAGGTCCAGTTCTGGAAGATGATACTTCTCATTCAGGAGGACTACTTCCCCAGAATTGAGGCCATCACAAGTCCAGGACAGATGGGTTCCTTTGTACGTCTGAAGCAGTTCTTGGAGAAATGTTCGCAGTGCAAGGAGATTCCTGTCCCCAAGGGCTTTCTGACTTCTTCCTTCTGGGGCTCCTGATCTCACTGCGTCCCTATCCTCACCGTAAGGTTGCAGAGAGGCAACAGCAAAGCAACTGAAGACAGCTGTATCTGGAAGAAGGCGTGTCTGATTTAGAATTTTAGTGTGCTTCTATACCTGCACTATGGAACTAGAAGAGGTTTGCATGGGCTACAATATCTTGGCTGTATCTTTGCAGATTCAGTAACTGCTGAAGGTGTCCACATGATT
>NW_025959777.1:0-34231 GCF_023159225.1 Perognathus longimembris pacificus
AGTCTGTTTCTCAGGCCCCATCTCTGCAAAGGCATCTCACAGTGTCCTGAATACCTCCTCCCCTCACACTTTCCTCTCCACCCTTCCCTGCAGCTCTTCTTCTGTCTCTGTCTCTGTCTCTGTCTCTGTCTCTGTCTCTGTCTCTGTCTCTGTCTGTCTCTGTCTCTGTCTCTGTGTCTCCCCTCCTTTCTGGCTGGTTTCTGCTGTCTTTCGGCTCTCTTTGTCTGCTCCCCCTCCCTGCCTCTCCCATGGTGGCCACTGTGGGTCTCTTCCCGTGCCCACTGAGTCTCCTGCTCCGCATCCCTCTTCCCGTGTCTGCCTGGTGGTTGGAATGTCAGTCCCCAATCCAACCCAATCCAATCCTATCCTATCCATTCAACAAAAGCCCTGTTCATGGCAAAGGAGTTGAGCAGGAGACAGCAGGGTCTGGCCCTGTTGGGTCTTTGAGTGGTGCTGCCCAGGAGGGCTTGGCCTTGACAGGCAAGTGGCCCAGCTGCCCACTTCTCCTGGAGCCACCTTTGCGTGCATCCTGCAGGTGCTAGGAGCTACAGGAGTGTTGCCTTGGCCGGCTGCAGTGTTTAGAGATGGGTTCTCTTGCAGTGCGTGCCTGGTGGGCAGAAGTGCCTGGCTCCCTCCACCATGGCCCCTGGCCCTTGCAGCCCAGGAGGCACAGGGGACACAGAGTGAACACCCAGAGGTCCAGCAAGATCTCAAGGGACAGGGGATACTACAAGGCAAGGGAGCGGAGTTGGGGCAGGAGGGCTGGCCTGTTGTGGCAAAGCTAGGCAGGAGGCCCGCTAGCTTCACGGGCATCCGTGTCCTCGCAGAGGCACCTCAAGTTAGCCCTCAGTTGGCCACCAAAGGGCCTCCTCCTGCACATGACCAGCACAGGTAGCTTTCCCTTCCAGTCCCACGTGGACCACAGCAGGAAGAGACTGAGGCCTGCCATGGCAGAAAACTTGCAGGAGGCAGCATGTCCCAGTTTGCTGAGAGGATGCAGTGAGTGGTGTGGATTAGGCCCAGGCCTGGCTGTCGAAGAGGCTCACGGAAACGTGGCCACACTCCTGATGGACACAGTTAGCTGAGCACACACAGGGGAAACACCAAGTGGGTAGCACCAGGAAGCCTAGACCTCCAAGGCCAGTGGAAGGAAGGAAGGAAGGAAGGGAGGGAGGGAGGGAGGGAGGCAGGGAGGGAGGGAGGGGCAGCTCCCCAGTCCAGTGACACTCCCTCCAAAGCCTTGCTCCCATCACCCGTGTGGTGGGTGATTCCTCGTTAGTTGATTGACTGAGGGATGGGTGAAGCCTTCCTTTCCACTCAGGAGACTCTATGACCCGCACACCCCCAGCTTCCCCAGCAAACACCTTGTCCTCCATCCGGCAGCTGTGTGAAGGGATCCTTCATGCAGGCTGCAGAAGGTCCCTTGGCCTCAAAAAGCTGGAGCTCTGCCTAAAGAAGAAGAGGCCTGAGCCATGGGTGACAGCATGCTGAGAAACAGCGTGGCCCAGGAAGTGGCCGGATGCAGCTAGCTTGGCATGCTGGCTGGGCCTTGCGTGACATGTTCACCCTCTGGGGTAGGAATGGGCACACTGGCCTCCTGGGCGGCAGAACCACGAGGGGCATCCGGCGCAAGCTGCTGCTTATGCATTGCCAGCCATTGTCCTCTCTCCACTTCCTCTTCCCCTTCCTCTTTCCTTTCCCTCCTTTCTTGGCCATGGCTTCCCTTGGCCTTGTCACTCTTCTCTGACCCTTGCCTCCTCTCACTGGCTTTGGTCTTCATTTTTCTCTCTTCCCCAGAAGTGCATGGCATGTTGACTCAGTGGGGTCTACCATCCCAAGGGTCCCCCTGACTGAGGGTGAGCGTGTGTATGTCCGTGTGTGTGTGTGTGTGTGTGTGTGTGTGTGTGTGTGTGAGCACAAGCGCGTGCCTGTGTTAGCATGCCCGCCTGGAGCTTCAGCAATGCCCCCAGAGGCAGGCAGAAGGAGGTGGGCATGCCTGGGCTGGGGCGCTGGACAGGGCAGCCTTTGCCTCCTCCTCTGCTTCTCCCTCTGCTTCCTGGGGCGCCTCTCCAAGCCGCCTCAGCCACCTGTCTTTGGCCTGCCAGCCACCACCAGCACTGCCCTGGCAGTACTCCCTGGCTTCTGGGTCCCAGACTAGACAGCCAGTGGCTCCTGGAAAGCTTGGGGGCGGGATTCGCGGGAGGCGGGGCGGCGGGTTCCCAGTCCTAGCCAGTCACTGTCACCGCGGGACCTGCTGCATTCCTGGGACACACCCTGCCCGCCTCCTGGCCTCAAAGAGCAAGCACCCAGCCCACACAGTGAGCACCCCTTCGATAGCTCAGCTGGTAGAGCGGAGGACTGTAGACTGGGCACCCAGCCGCGGCCATCCTTAGGTCGCTGGTTCGATTCCGGCTCGAAGGACGTGCAGGAGGCTTTTGGTGCACACACAGGCACGCCCCCAAGGTACCTGGCCGCGCTGACCCCGCCCACCGCTAGTCCCCAAGCCTCCATGCATGGCAAAACCCTTGCTTGAGCTTCCAGCCCAGGAGCACACAGCCCAGCTGGGGCTCCCTCACTCCAGCACCCACTCCCCCCCTCACAAGCTCTTCAGGCCCAACAGGCATCCCCTGGCCTGCTTCCTCTTGACTCGCCTCAGCTCCTCCACTTTTGGCTGCCCTAGACTACAAGCTCCATCCCCACCATGCCTCCTCTAGCTTGCCCCTCACCAAAACACAGCCGCCCCTCACACCCGAAGCTTGTGCTCAAGCCACTGAGCACAGACAGGCCTGGAACTCCCACCTCTTGGGCAGCCCTCGGGACCCTGGAGAAACCAAAGAAGCAATTCCCATACTGGCTAGCCAGGCTCAGCCGTCCAGTCTGTTTCTCAGGCCCCATCTCTGCAAAGGCATCTCACAGTGTCCTGAATACCTCCTCCCCTCACACTTTCCTCTCCACCCTTCCCTGCAGCTCTTCTTCTGTCTCTGTCTCTGTCTCTGTCTCTGTCTCTGTCTCTGTCTCTGTGTCTGTCTCTGTCTCTGTCTCTGTGTCTCCCCTCCTTTCTGGCTGGTTTCTGCTGTCTTTCGGCTCTCTTTGTCTGCTCCCCCTCCCTGCCTCTCCCATGGTGGCCACTGTGGGTCTCTTCCCGTGCCCACTGAGTCTCCTGCTCCGCATCCCTCTTCCCGTGTCTGCCTGGTGGTTGGAATGTCAGTCCCCAATCCAACCCAATCCAATCCTATCCTATCCATTCAACAAAAGCCCTGTTCATGGCAAAGGAGTTGAGCAGGAGACAGCAGGGTCTGGCCCTGTTGGGTCTTTGAGTGGTGCTGCCCAGGAGGGCTTGGCCTTGACAGGCAAGTGGCCCAGCTGCCCACTTCTCCTGGAGCCACCTTTGCGTGCATCCTGCAGGTGCTAGGAGCTACAGGAGTGTTGCCTTGGCCGGCTGCAGTGTTTAGAGATGGGTTCTCTTGCAGTGCGTGCCTGGTGGGCAGAAGTGCCTGGCTCCCTCCACCATGGCCCCTGGCCCTTGCAGCCCAGGAGGCACAGGGGACACAGAGTGAACACCCAGAGGTCCAGCAAGATCTCAAGGGACAGGGGATACTACAAGGCAAGGGAGCGGAGTTGGGGCAGGAGGGCTGGCCTGTTGTGGCAAAGCTAGGCAGGAGGCCCGCTAGCTTCACGGGCATCCGTGTCCTCGCAGAGGCACCTCAAGTTAGCCCTCAGTTGGCCACCAAAGGGCCTCCTCCTGCACATGACCAGCACAGGTAGCTTTCCCTTCCAGTCCCACGTGGACCACAGCAGGAAGAGACTGAGGCCTGCCATGGCAGAAAACTTGCAGGAGGCAGCATGTCCCAGTTTGCTGAGAGGATGCAGTGAGTGGTGTGGATTAGGCCCAGGCCTGGCTGTCGAAGAGGCTCACGGAAACGTGGCCACACTCCTGATGGACACAGTTAGCTGAGCACACACAGGGGAAACACCAAGTGGGTAGCACCAGGAAGCCTAGACCTCCAAGGCCAGTGGAAGGAAGGAAGGAAGGAAGGGAGGGAGGGAGGGAGGGAGGCAGGGAGGGAGGGAGGGGCAGCTCCCCAGTCCAGTGACACTCCCTCCAAAGCCTTGCTCCCATCACCCGTGTGGTGGGTGATTCCTCGTTAGTTGATTGACTGAGGGATGGGTGAAGCCTTCCTTTCCACTCAGGAGACTCTATGACCCGCACACCCCCAGCTTCCCCAGCAAACACCTTGTCCTCCATCCGGCAGCTGTGTGAAGGGATCCTTCATGCAGGCTGCAGAAGGTCCCTTGGCCTCAAAAAGCTGGAGCTCTGCCTAAAGAAGAAGAGGCCTGAGCCATGGGTGACAGCATGCTGAGAAACAGCGTGGCCCAGGAAGTGGCCGGATGCAGCTAGCTTGGCATGCTGGCTGGGCCTTGCGTGACATGTTCACCCTCTGGGGTAGGAATGGGCACACTGGCCTCCTGGGCGGCAGAACCACGAGGGGCATCCGGCGCAAGCTGCTGCTTATGCATTGCCAGCCATTGTCCTCTCTCCACTTCCTCTTCCCCTTCCTCTTTCCTTTCCCTCCTTTCTTGGCCATGGCTTCCCTTGGCCTTGTCACTCTTCTCTGACCCTTGCCTCCTCTCACTGGCTTTGGTCTTCATTTTTCTCTCTTCCCCAGAAGTGCATGGCATGTTGACTCAGTGGGGTCTACCATCCCAAGGGTCCCCCTGACTGAGGGTGAGCGTGTGTATGTCCGTGTGTGTGTGTGTGTGTGTGTGTGTGTGTGTGTGTGTGTGAGCACAAGCGCGTGCCTGTGTTAGCATGCCCGCCTGGAGCTTCAGCAATGCCCCCAGAGGCAGGCAGAAGGAGGTGGGCATGCCTGGGCTGGGGCGCTGGACAGGGCAGCCTTTGCCTCCTCCTCTGCTTCTCCCTCTGCTTCCTGGGGCGCCTCTCCAAGCCGCCTCAGCCACCTGTCTTTGGCCTGCCAGCCACCACCAGCACTGCCCTGGCAGTACTCCCTGGCTTCTGGGTCCCAGACTAGACAGCCAGTGGCTCCTGGAAAGCTTGGGGGCGGGATTCGCGGGAGGCGGGGCGGCGGGTTCCCAGTCCTAGCCAGTCACTGTCACCGCGGGACCTGCTGCATTCCTGGGACACACCCTGCCCGCCTCCTGGCCTCAAAGAGCAAGCACCCAGCCCACACAGTGAGCACCCCTTCGATAGCTCAGCTGGTAGAGCGGAGGACTGTAGACTGGGCACCCAGCCGCGGCCATCCTTAGGTCGCTGGTTCGATTCCGGCTCGAAGGACGTGCAGGAGGCTTTTGGTGCACACACAGGCACGCCCCCAAGGTACCTGGCCGCGCTGACCCCGCCCACCGCTAGTCCCCAAGCCTCCATGCATGGCAAAACCCTTGCTTGAGCTTCCAGCCCAGGAGCACACAGCCCAGCTGGGGCTCCCTCACTCCAGCACCCACTCCCCCCCTCACAAGCTCTTCAGGCCCAACAGGCATCCCCTGGCCTGCTTCCTCTTGACTCGCCTCAGCTCCTCCACTTTTGGCTGCCCTAGACTACAAGCTCCATCCCCACCATGCCTCCTCTAGCTTGCCCCTCACCAAAACACAGCCGCCCCTCACACCCGAAGCTTGTGCTCAAGCCACTGAGCACAGACAGGCCTGGAACTCCCACCTCTTGGGCAGCCCTCGGGACCCTGGAGAAACCAAAGAAGCAATTCCCATACTGGCTAGCCAGGCTCAGCCGTCCAGTCTGTTTCTCAGGCCCCATCTCTGCAAAGGCATCTCACAGTGTCCTGAATACCTCCTCCCCTCACACTTTCCTCTCCACCCTTCCCTGCAGCTCTTCTTCTGTCTCTGTCTCTGTCTCTGTCTCTGTCTCTGTCTCTGTCTCTGTGTCTGTCTCTGTCTCTGTCTCTGTGTCTCCCCTCCTTTCTGGCTGGTTTCTGCTGTCTTTCGGCTCTCTTTGTCTGCTCCCCCTCCCTGCCTCTCCCATGGTGGCCACTGTGGGTCTCTTCCCGTGCCCACTGAGTCTCCTGCTCCGCATCCCTCTTCCCGTGTCTGCCTGGTGGTTGGAATGTCAGTCCCCAATCCAACCCAATCCAATCCTATCCTATCCATTCAACAAAAGCCCTGTTCATGGCAAAGGAGTTGAGCAGGAGACAGCAGGGTCTGGCCCTGTTGGGTCTTTGAGTGGTGCTGCCCAGGAGGGCTTGGCCTTGACAGGCAAGTGGCCCAGCTGCCCACTTCTCCTGGAGCCACCTTTGCGTGCATCCTGCAGGTGCTAGGAGCTACAGGAGTGTTGCCTTGGCCGGCTGCAGTGTTTAGAGATGGGTTCTCTTGCAGTGCGTGCCTGGTGGGCAGAAGTGCCTGGCTCCCTCCACCATGGCCCCTGGCCCTTGCAGCCCAGGAGGCACAGGGGACACAGAGTGAACACCCAGAGGTCCAGCAAGATCTCAAGGGACAGGGGATACTACAAGGCAAGGGAGCGGAGTTGGGGCAGGAGGGCTGGCCTGTTGTGGCAAAGCTAGGCAGGAGGCCCGCTAGCTTCACGGGCATCCGTGTCCTCGCAGAGGCACCTCAAGTTAGCCCTCAGTTGGCCACCAAAGGGCCTCCTCCTGCACATGACCAGCACAGGTAGCTTTCCCTTCCAGTCCCACGTGGACCACAGCAGGAAGAGACTGAGGCCTGCCATGGCAGAAAACTTGCAGGAGGCAGCATGTCCCAGTTTGCTGAGAGGATGCAGTGAGTGGTGTGGATTAGGCCCAGGCCTGGCTGTCGAAGAGGCTCACGGAAACGTGGCCACACTCCTGATGGACACAGTTAGCTGAGCACACACAGGGGAAACACCAAGTGGGTAGCACCAGGAAGCCTAGACCTCCAAGGCCAGTGGAAGGAAGGAAGGAAGGAAGGGAGGGAGGGAGGGAGGGAGGCAGGGAGGGAGGGAGGGGCAGCTCCCCAGTCCAGTGACACTCCCTCCAAAGCCTTGCTCCCATCACCCGTGTGGTGGGTGATTCCTCGTTAGTTGATTGACTGAGGGATGGGTGAAGCCTTCCTTTCCACTCAGGAGACTCTATGACCCGCACACCCCCAGCTTCCCCAGCAAACACCTTGTCCTCCATCCGGCAGCTGTGTGAAGGGATCCTTCATGCAGGCTGCAGAAGGTCCCTTGGCCTCAAAAAGCTGGAGCTCTGCCTAAAGAAGAAGAGGCCTGAGCCATGGGTGACAGCATGCTGAGAAACAGCGTGGCCCAGGAAGTGGCCGGATGCAGCTAGCTTGGCATGCTGGCTGGGCCTTGCGTGACATGTTCACCCTCTGGGGTAGGAATGGGCACACTGGCCTCCTGGGCGGCAGAACCACGAGGGGCATCCGGCGCAAGCTGCTGCTTATGCATTGCCAGCCATTGTCCTCTCTCCACTTCCTCTTCCCCTTCCTCTTTCCTTTCCCTCCTTTCTTGGCCATGGCTTCCCTTGGCCTTGTCACTCTTCTCTGACCCTTGCCTCCTCTCACTGGCTTTGGTCTTCATTTTTCTCTCTTCCCCAGAAGTGCATGGCATGTTGACTCAGTGGGGTCTACCATCCCAAGGGTCCCCCTGACTGAGGGTGAGCGTGTGTATGTCCGTGTGTGTGTGTGTGTGTGTGTGTGTGTGTGTGTGTGTGAGCACAAGCGCGTGCCTGTGTTAGCATGCCCGCCTGGAGCTTCAGCAATGCCCCCAGAGGCAGGCAGAAGGAGGTGGGCATGCCTGGGCTGGGGCGCTGGACAGGGCAGCCTTTGCCTCCTCCTCTGCTTCTCCCTCTGCTTCCTGGGGCGCCTCTCCAAGCCGCCTCAGCCACCTGTCTTTGGCCTGCCAGCCACCACCAGCACTGCCCTGGCAGTACTCCCTGGCTTCTGGGTCCCAGACTAGACAGCCAGTGGCTCCTGGAAAGCTTGGGGGCGGGATTCGCGGGAGGCGGGGCGGCGGGTTCCCAGTCCTAGCCAGTCACTGTCACCGCGGGACCTGCTGCATTCCTGGGACACACCCTGCCCGCCTCCTGGCCTCAAAGAGCAAGCACCCAGCCCACACAGTGAGCACCCCTTCGATAGCTCAGCTGGTAGAGCGGAGGACTGTAGACTGGGCACCCAGCCGCGGCCATCCTTAGGTCGCTGGTTCGATTCCGGCTCGAAGGACGTGCAGGAGGCTTTTGGTGCACACACAGGCACGCCCCCAAGGTACCTGGCCGCGCTGACCCCGCCCACCGCTAGTCCCCAAGCCTCCATGCATGGCAAAACCCTTGCTTGAGCTTCCAGCCCAGGAGCACACAGCCCAGCTGGGGCTCCCTCACTCCAGCACCCACTCCCCCCCTCACAAGCTCTTCAGGCCCAACAGGCATCCCCTGGCCTGCTTCCTCTTGACTCGCCTCAGCTCCTCCACTTTTGGCTGCCCTAGACTACAAGCTCCATCCCCACCATGCCTCCTCTAGCTTGCCCCTCACCAAAACACAGCCGCCCCTCACACCCGAAGCTTGTGCTCAAGCCACTGAGCACAGACAGGCCTGGAACTCCCACCTCTTGGGCAGCCCTCGGGACCCTGGAGAAACCAAAGAAGCAATTCCCATACTGGCTAGCCAGGCTCAGCCGTCCAGTCTGTTTCTCAGGCCCCATCTCTGCAAAGGCATCTCACAGTGTCCTGAATACCTCCTCCCCTCACACTTTCCTCTCCACCCTTCCCTGCAGCTCTTCTTCTGTCTCTGTCTCTGTCTCTGTCTCTGTCTCTGTCTCTGTCTGTCTCTGTCTCTGTCTCTGTGTCTCCCCTCCTTTCTGGCTGGTTTCTGCTGTCTTTCGGCTCTCTTTGTCTGCTCCCCCTCCCTGCCTCTCCCATGGTGGCCACTGTGGGTCTCTTCCCGTGCCCACTGAGTCTCCTGCTCCGCATCCCTCTTCCCGTGTCTGCCTGGTGGTTGGAATGTCAGTCCCCAATCCAACCCAATCCAATCCTATCCTATCCATTCAACAAAAGCCCTGTTCATGGCAAAGGAGTTGAGCAGGAGACAGCAGGGTCTGGCCCTGTTGGGTCTTTGAGTGGTGCTGCCCAGGAGGGCTTGGCCTTGACAGGCAAGTGGCCCAGCTGCCCACTTCTCCTGGAGCCACCTTTGCGTGCATCCTGCAGGTGCTAGGAGCTACAGGAGTGTTGCCTTGGCCGGCTGCAGTGTTTAGAGATGGGTTCTCTTGCAGTGCGTGCCTGGTGGGCAGAAGTGCCTGGCTCCCTCCACCATGGCCCCTGGCCCTTGCAGCCCAGGAGGCACAGGGGACACAGAGTGAACACCCAGAGGTCCAGCAAGATCTCAAGGGACAGGGGATACTACAAGGCAAGGGAGCGGAGTTGGGGCAGGAGGGCTGGCCTGTTGTGGCAAAGCTAGGCAGGAGGCCCGCTAGCTTCACGGGCATCCGTGTCCTCGCAGAGGCACCTCAAGTTAGCCCTCAGTTGGCCACCAAAGGGCCTCCTCCTGCACATGACCAGCACAGGTAGCTTTCCCTTCCAGTCCCACGTGGACCACAGCAGGAAGAGACTGAGGCCTGCCATGGCAGAAAACTTGCAGGAGGCAGCATGTCCCAGTTTGCTGAGAGGATGCAGTGAGTGGTGTGGATTAGGCCCAGGCCTGGCTGTCGAAGAGGCTCACGGAAACGTGGCCACACTCCTGATGGACACAGTTAGCTGAGCACACACAGGGGAAACACCAAGTGGGTAGCACCAGGAAGCCTAGACCTCCAAGGCCAGTGGAAGGAAGGAAGGAAGGAAGGGAGGGAGGGAGGGAGGGAGGCAGGGAGGGAGGGAGGGGCAGCTCCCCAGTCCAGTGACACTCCCTCCAAAGCCTTGCTCCCATCACCCGTGTGGTGGGTGATTCCTCGTTAGTTGATTGACTGAGGGATGGGTGAAGCCTTCCTTTCCACTCAGGAGACTCTATGACCCGCACACCCCCAGCTTCCCCAGCAAACACCTTGTCCTCCATCCGGCAGCTGTGTGAAGGGATCCTTCATGCAGGCTGCAGAAGGTCCCTTGGCCTCAAAAAGCTGGAGCTCTGCCTAAAGAAGAAGAGGCCTGAGCCATGGGTGACAGCATGCTGAGAAACAGCGTGGCCCAGGAAGTGGCCGGATGCAGCTAGCTTGGCATGCTGGCTGGGCCTTGCGTGACATGTTCACCCTCTGGGGTAGGAATGGGCACACTGGCCTCCTGGGCGGCAGAACCACGAGGGGCATCCGGCGCAAGCTGCTGCTTATGCATTGCCAGCCATTGTCCTCTCTCCACTTCCTCTTCCCCTTCCTCTTTCCTTTCCCTCCTTTCTTGGCCATGGCTTCCCTTGGCCTTGTCACTCTTCTCTGACCCTTGCCTCCTCTCACTGGCTTTGGTCTTCATTTTTCTCTCTTCCCCAGAAGTGCATGGCATGTTGACTCAGTGGGGTCTACCATCCCAAGGGTCCCCCTGACTGAGGGTGAGCGTGTGTATGTCCGTGTGTGTGTGTGTGTGTGTGTGTGTGTGTGTGTGTGAGCACAAGCGCGTGCCTGTGTTAGCATGCCCGCCTGGAGCTTCAGCAATGCCCCCAGAGGCAGGCAGAAGGAGGTGGGCATGCCTGGGCTGGGGCGCTGGACAGGGCAGCCTTTGCCTCCTCCTCTGCTTCTCCCTCTGCTTCCTGGGGCGCCTCTCCAAGGCGCCTCTCCAAGCCGCCTCAGCCACCTGTCTTTGGCCTGCCAGCCACCACCAGCACTGCCCTGGCAGTACTCCCTGGCTTCTGGGTCCCAGACTAGACAGCCAGTGGCTCCTGGAAAGCTTGGGGGCGGGATTCGCGGGAGGCGGGGCGGCGGGTTCCCAGTCCTAGCCAGTCACTGTCACCGCGGGACCTGCTGCATTCCTGGGACACACCCTGCCCGCCTCCTGGCCTCAAAGAGCAAGCACCCAGCCCACACAGTGAGCACCCCTTCGATAGCTCAGCTGGTAGAGCGGAGGACTGTAGACTGGGCACCCAGCCGCGGCCATCCTTAGGTCGCTGGTTCGATTCCGGCTCGAAGGACGTGCAGGAGGCTTTTGGTGCACACACAGGCACGCCCCCAAGGTACCTGGCCGCGCTGACCCCGCCCACCGCTAGTCCCCAAGCCTCCATGCATGGCAAAACCCTTGCTTGAGCTTCCAGCCCAGGAGCACACAGCCCAGCTGGGGCTCCCTCACTCCAGCACCCACTCCCCCCCTCACAAGCTCTTCAGGCCCAACAGGCATCCCCTGGCCTGCTTCCTCTTGACTCGCCTCAGCTCCTCCACTTTTGGCTGCCCTAGACTACAAGCTCCATCCCCACCATGCCTCCTCTAGCTTGCCCCTCACCAAAACACAGCCGCCCCTCACACCCGAAGCTTGTGCTCAAGCCACTGAGCACAGACAGGCCTGGAACTCCCACCTCTTGGGCAGCCCTCGGGACCCTGGAGAAACCAAAGAAGCAATTCCCATACTGGCTAGCCAGGCTCAGCCGTCCAGTCTGTTTCTCAGGCCCCATCTCTGCAAAGGCATCTCACAGTGTCCTGAATACCTCCTCCCCTCACACTTTCCTCTCCACCCTTCCCTGCAGCTCTTCTTCTGTCTCTGTCTCTGTCTCTGTCTCTGTCTCTGTCTCTGTCTCTGTCTCTGTCTGTCTCTGTCTCTGTCTCTGTGTCTCCCCTCCTTTCTGGCTGGTTTCTGCTGTCTTTCGGCTCTCTTTGTCTGCTCCCCCTCCCTGCCTCTCCCATGGTGGCCACTGTGGGTCTCTTCCCGTGCCCACTGAGTCTCCTGCTCCGCATCCCTCTTCCCGTGTCTGCCTGGTGGTTGGAATGTCAGTCCCCAATCCAACCCAATCCAATCCTATCCTATCCATTCAACAAAAGCCCTGTTCATGGCAAAGGAGTTGAGCAGGAGACAGCAGGGTCTGGCCCTGTTGGGTCTTTGAGTGGTGCTGCCCAGGAGGGCTTGGCCTTGACAGGCAAGTGGCCCAGCTGCCCACTTCTCCTGGAGCCACCTTTGCGTGCATCCTGCAGGTGCTAGGAGCTACAGGAGTGTTGCCTTGGCCGGCTGCAGTGTTTAGAGATGGGTTCTCTTGCAGTGCGTGCCTGGTGGGCAGAAGTGCCTGGCTCCCTCCACCATGGCCCCTGGCCCTTGCAGCCCAGGAGGCACAGGGGACACAGAGTGAACACCCAGAGGTCCAGCAAGATCTCAAGGGACAGGGGATACTACAAGGCAAGGGAGCGGAGTTGGGGCAGGAGGGCTGGCCTGTTGTGGCAAAGCTAGGCAGGAGGCCCGCTAGCTTCACGGGCATCCGTGTCCTCGCAGAGGCACCTCAAGTTAGCCCTCAGTTGGCCACCAAAGGGCCTCCTCCTGCACATGACCAGCACAGGTAGCTTTCCCTTCCAGTCCCACGTGGACCACAGCAGGAAGAGACTGAGGCCTGCCATGGCAGAAAACTTGCAGGAGGCAGCATGTCCCAGTTTGCTGAGAGGATGCAGTGAGTGGTGTGGATTAGGCCCAGGCCTGGCTGTCGAAGAGGCTCACGGAAACGTGGCCACACTCCTGATGGACACAGTTAGCTGAGCACACACAGGGGAAACACCAAGTGGGTAGCACCAGGAAGCCTAGACCTCCAAGGCCAGTGGAAGGAAGGAAGGAAGGAAGGGAGGGAGGGAGGGAGGGAGGCAGGGAGGGAGGGAGGGGCAGCTCCCCAGTCCAGTGACACTCCCTCCAAAGCCTTGCTCCCATCACCCGTGTGGTGGGTGATTCCTCGTTAGTTGATTGACTGAGGGATGGGTGAAGCCTTCCTTTCCACTCAGGAGACTCTATGACCCGCACACCCCCAGCTTCCCCAGCAAACACCTTGTCCTCCATCCGGCAGCTGTGTGAAGGGATCCTTCATGCAGGCTGCAGAAGGTCCCTTGGCCTCAAAAAGCTGGAGCTCTGCCTAAAGAAGAAGAGGCCTGAGCCATGGGTGACAGCATGCTGAGAAACAGCGTGGCCCAGGAAGTGGCCGGATGCAGCTAGCTTGGCATGCTGGCTGGGCCTTGCGTGACATGTTCACCCTCTGGGGTAGGAATGGGCACACTGGCCTCCTGGGCGGCAGAACCACGAGGGGCATCCGGCGCAAGCTGCTGCTTATGCATTGCCAGCCATTGTCCTCTCTCCACTTCCTCTTCCCCTTCCTCTTTCCTTTCCCTCCTTTCTTGGCCATGGCTTCCCTTGGCCTTGTCACTCTTCTCTGACCCTTGCCTCCTCTCACTGGCTTTGGTCTTCATTTTTCTCTCTTCCCCAGAAGTGCATGGCATGTTGACTCAGTGGGGTCTACCATCCCAAGGGTCCCCCTGACTGAGGGTGAGCGTGTGTATGTCCGTGTGTGTGTGTGTGTGTGTGTGTGTGTGTGTGTGTGTGTGAGCACAAGCGCGTGCCTGTGTTAGCATGCCCGCCTGGAGCTTCAGCAATGCCCCCAGAGGCAGGCAGAAGGAGGTGGGCATGCCTGGGCTGGGGCGCTGGACAGGGCAGCCTTTGCCTCCTCCTCTGCTTCTCCCTCTGCTTCCTGGGGCGCCTCTCCAAGCCGCCTCAGCCACCTGTCTTTGGCCTGCCAGCCACCACCAGCACTGCCCTGGCAGTACTCCCTGGCTTCTGGGTCCCAGACTAGACAGCCAGTGGCTCCTGGAAAGCTTGGGGGCGGGATTCGCGGGAGGCGGGGCGGCGGGTTCCCAGTCCTAGCCAGTCACTGTCACCGCGGGACCTGCTGCATTCCTGGGACACACCCTGCCCGCCTCCTGGCCTCAAAGAGCAAGCACCCAGCCCACACAGTGAGCACCCCTTCGATAGCTCAGCTGGTAGAGCGGAGGACTGTAGACTGGGCACCCAGCCGCGGCCATCCTTAGGTCGCTGGTTCGATTCCGGCTCGAAGGACGTGCAGGAGGCTTTTGGTGCACACACAGGCACGCCCCCAAGGTACCTGGCCGCGCTGACCCCGCCCACCGCTAGTCCCCAAGCCTCCATGCATGGCAAAACCCTTGCTTGAGCTTCCAGCCCAGGAGCACACAGCCCAGCTGGGGCTCCCTCACTCCAGCACCCACTCCCCCCCTCACAAGCTCTTCAGGCCCAACAGGCATCCCCTGGCCTGCTTCCTCTTGACTCGCCTCAGCTCCTCCACTTTTGGCTGCCCTAGACTACAAGCTCCATCCCCACCATGCCTCCTCTAGCTTGCCCCTCACCAAAACACAGCCGCCCCTCACACCCGAAGCTTGTGCTCAAGCCACTGAGCACAGACAGGCCTGGAACTCCCACCTCTTGGGCAGCCCTCGGGACCCTGGAGAAACCAAAGAAGCAATTCCCATACTGGCTAGCCAGGCTCAGCCGTCCAGTCTGTTTCTCAGGCCCCATCTCTGCAAAGGCATCTCACAGTGTCCTGAATACCTCCTCCCCTCACACTTTCCTCTCCACCCTTCCCTGCAGCTCTTCTTCTGTCTCTGTCTCTGTCTCTGTCTCTGTCTCTGTCTCTGTCTCTGTGTCTGTCTCTGTCTCTGTCTCTGTGTCTCCCCTCCTTTCTGGCTGGTTTCTGCTGTCTTTCGGCTCTCTTTGTCTGCTCCCCCTCCCTGCCTCTCCCATGGTGGCCACTGTGGGTCTCTTCCCGTGCCCACTGAGTCTCCTGCTCCGCATCCCTCTTCCCGTGTCTGCCTGGTGGTTGGAATGTCAGTCCCCAATCCAACCCAATCCAATCCTATCCTATCCATTCAACAAAAGCCCTGTTCATGGCAAAGGAGTTGAGCAGGAGACAGCAGGGTCTGGCCCTGTTGGGTCTTTGAGTGGTGCTGCCCAGGAGGGCTTGGCCTTGACAGGCAAGTGGCCCAGCTGCCCACTTCTCCTGGAGCCACCTTTGCGTGCATCCTGCAGGTGCTAGGAGCTACAGGAGTGTTGCCTTGGCCGGCTGCAGTGTTTAGAGATGGGTTCTCTTGCAGTGCGTGCCTGGTGGGCAGAAGTGCCTGGCTCCCTCCACCATGGCCCCTGGCCCTTGCAGCCCAGGAGGCACAGGGGACACAGAGTGAACACCCAGAGGTCCAGCAAGATCTCAAGGGACAGGGGATACTACAAGGCAAGGGAGCGGAGTTGGGGCAGGAGGGCTGGCCTGTTGTGGCAAAGCTAGGCAGGAGGCCCGCTAGCTTCACGGGCATCCGTGTCCTCGCAGAGGCACCTCAAGTTAGCCCTCAGTTGGCCACCAAAGGGCCTCCTCCTGCACATGACCAGCACAGGTAGCTTTCCCTTCCAGTCCCACGTGGACCACAGCAGGAAGAGACTGAGGCCTGCCATGGCAGAAAACTTGCAGGAGGCAGCATGTCCCAGTTTGCTGAGAGGATGCAGTGAGTGGTGTGGATTAGGCCCAGGCCTGGCTGTCGAAGAGGCTCACGGAAACGTGGCCACACTCCTGATGGACACAGTTAGCTGAGCACACACAGGGGAAACACCAAGTGGGTAGCACCAGGAAGCCTAGACCTCCAAGGCCAGTGGAAGGAAGGAAGGAAGGAAGGGAGGGAGGGAGGGAGGGAGGCAGGGAGGGAGGGAGGGGCAGCTCCCCAGTCCAGTGACACTCCCTCCAAAGCCTTGCTCCCATCACCCGTGTGGTGGGTGATTCCTCGTTAGTTGATTGACTGAGGGATGGGTGAAGCCTTCCTTTCCACTCAGGAGACTCTATGACCCGCACACCCCCAGCTTCCCCAGCAAACACCTTGTCCTCCATCCGGCAGCTGTGTGAAGGGATCCTTCATGCAGGCTGCAGAAGGTCCCTTGGCCTCAAAAAGCTGGAGCTCTGCCTAAAGAAGAAGAGGCCTGAGCCATGGGTGACAGCATGCTGAGAAACAGCGTGGCCCAGGAAGTGGCCGGATGCAGCTAGCTTGGCATGCTGGCTGGGCCTTGCGTGACATGTTCACCCTCTGGGGTAGGAATGGGCACACTGGCCTCCTGGGCGGCAGAACCACGAGGGGCATCCGGCGCAAGCTGCTGCTTATGCATTGCCAGCCATTGTCCTCTCTCCACTTCCTCTTCCCCTTCCTCTTTCCTTTCCCTCCTTTCTTGGCCATGGCTTCCCTTGGCCTTGTCACTCTTCTCTGACCCTTGCCTCCTCTCACTGGCTTTGGTCTTCATTTTTCTCTCTTCCCCAGAAGTGCATGGCATGTTGACTCAGTGGGGTCTACCATCCCAAGGGTCCCCCTGACTGAGGGTGAGCGTGTGTATGTCCGTGTGTGTGTGTGTGTGTGTGTGTGTGTGTGTGTGTGAGCACAAGCGCGTGCCTGTGTTAGCATGCCCGCCTGGAGCTTCAGCAATGCCCCCAGAGGCAGGCAGAAGGAGGTGGGCATGCCTGGGCTGGGGCGCTGGACAGGGCAGCCTTTGCCTCCTCCTCTGCTTCTCCCTCTGCTTCCTGGGGCGCCTCTCCAAGCCGCCTCAGCCACCTGTCTTTGGCCTGCCAGCCACCACCAGCACTGCCCTGGCAGTACTCCCTGGCTTCTGGGTCCCAGACTAGACAGCCAGTGGCTCCTGGAAAGCTTGGGGGCGGGATTCGCGGGAGGCGGGGCGGCGGGTTCCCAGTCCTAGCCAGTCACTGTCACCGCGGGACCTGCTGCATTCCTGGGACACACCCTGCCCGCCTCCTGGCCTCAAAGAGCAAGCACCCAGCCCACACAGTGAGCACCCCTTCGATAGCTCAGCTGGTAGAGCGGAGGACTGTAGACTGGGCACCCAGCCGCGGCCATCCTTAGGTCGCTGGTTCGATTCCGGCTCGAAGGACGTGCAGGAGGCTTTTGGTGCACACACAGGCACGCCCCCAAGGTACCTGGCCGCGCTGACCCCGCCCACCGCTAGTCCCCAAGCCTCCATGCATGGCAAAACCCTTGCTTGAGCTTCCAGCCCAGGAGCACACAGCCCAGCTGGGGCTCCCTCACTCCAGCACCCACTCCCCCCCTCACAAGCTCTTCAGGCCCAACAGGCATCCCCTGGCCTGCTTCCTCTTGACTCGCCTCAGCTCCTCCACTTTTGGCTGCCCTAGACTACAAGCTCCATCCCCACCATGCCTCCTCTAGCTTGCCCCTCACCAAAACACAGCCGCCCCTCACACCCGAAGCTTGTGCTCAAGCCACTGAGCACAGACAGGCCTGGAACTCCCACCTCTTGGGCAGCCCTCGGGACCCTGGAGAAACCAAAGAAGCAATTCCCATACTGGCTAGCCAGGCTCAGCCGTCCAGTCTGTTTCTCAGGCCCCATCTCTGCAAAGGCATCTCACAGTGTCCTGAATACCTCCTCCCCTCACACTTTCCTCTCCACCCTTCCCTGCAGCTCTTCTTCTGTCTCTGTCTCTGTCTCTGTCTCTGTCTCTGTCTCTGTCTCTGTCTCTGTCTCTGTCTCTGTGTCTCCCCTCCTTTCTGGCTGGTTTCTGCTGTCTTTCGGCTCTCTTTGTCTGCTCCCCCTCCCTGCCTCTCCCATGGTGGCCACTGTGGGTCTCTTCCCGTGCCCACTGAGTCTCCTGCTCCGCATCCCTCTTCCCGTGTCTGCCTGGTGGTTGGAATGTCAGTCCCCAATCCAACCCAATCCAATCCTATCCTATCCATTCAACAAAAGCCCTGTTCATGGCAAAGGAGTTGAGCAGGAGACAGCAGGGTCTGGCCCTGTTGGGTCTTTGAGTGGTGCTGCCCAGGAGGGCTTGGCCTTGACAGGCAAGTGGCCCAGCTGCCCACTTCTCCTGGAGCCACCTTTGCGTGCATCCTGCAGGTGCTAGGAGCTACAGGAGTGTTGCCTTGGCCGGCTGCAGTGTTTAGAGATGGGTTCTCTTGCAGTGCGTGCCTGGTGGGCAGAAGTGCCTGGCTCCCTCCACCATGGCCCCTGGCCCTTGCAGCCCAGGAGGCACAGGGGACACAGAGTGAACACCCAGAGGTCCAGCAAGATCTCAAGGGACAGGGGATACTACAAGGCAAGGGAGCGGAGTTGGGGCAGGAGGGCTGGCCTGTTGTGGCAAAGCTAGGCAGGAGGCCCGCTAGCTTCACGGGCATCCGTGTCCTCGCAGAGGCACCTCAAGTTAGCCCTCAGTTGGCCACCAAAGGGCCTCCTCCTGCACATGACCAGCACAGGTAGCTTTCCCTTCCAGTCCCACGTGGACCACAGCAGGAAGAGACTGAGGCCTGCCATGGCAGAAAACTTGCAGGAGGCAGCATGTCCCAGTTTGCTGAGAGGATGCAGTGAGTGGTGTGGATTAGGCCCAGGCCTGGCTGTCGAAGAGGCTCACGGAAACGTGGCCACACTCCTGATGGACACAGTTAGCTGAGCACACACAGGGGAAACACCAAGTGGGTAGCACCAGGAAGCCTAGACCTCCAAGGCCAGTGGAAGGAAGGAAGGAAGGAAGGGAGGGAGGGAGGGAGGGAGGCAGGGAGGGAGGGAGGGGCAGCTCCCCAGTCCAGTGACACTCCCTCCAAAGCCTTGCTCCCATCACCCGTGTGGTGGGTGATTCCTCGTTAGTTGATTGACTGAGGGATGGGTGAAGCCTTCCTTTCCACTCAGGAGACTCTATGACCCGCACACCCCCAGCTTCCCCAGCAAACACCTTGTCCTCCATCCGGCAGCTGTGTGAAGGGATCCTTCATGCAGGCTGCAGAAGGTCCCTTGGCCTCAAAAAGCTGGAGCTCTGCCTAAAGAAGAAGAGGCCTGAGCCATGGGTGACAGCATGCTGAGAAACAGCGTGGCCCAGGAAGTGGCCGGATGCAGCTAGCTTGGCATGCTGGCTGGGCCTTGCGTGACATGTTCACCCTCTGGGGTAGGAATGGGCACACTGGCCTCCTGGGCGGCAGAACCACGAGGGGCATCCGGCGCAAGCTGCTGCTTATGCATTGCCAGCCATTGTCCTCTCTCCACTTCCTCTTCCCCTTCCTCTTTCCTTTCCCTCCTTTCTTGGCCATGGCTTCCCTTGGCCTTGTCACTCTTCTCTGACCCTTGCCTCCTCTCACTGGCTTTGGTCTTCATTTTTCTCTCTTCCCCAGAAGTGCATGGCATGTTGACTCAGTGGGGTCTACCATCCCAAGGGTCCCCCTGACTGAGGGTGAGCGTGTGTATGTCCGTGTGTGTGTGTGTGTGTGTGTGTGTGTGTGTGTGAGCACAAGCGCGTGCCTGTGTTAGCATGCCCGCCTGGAGCTTCAGCAATGCCCCCAGAGGCAGGCAGAAGGAGGTGGGCATGCCTGGGCTGGGGCGCTGGACAGGGCAGCCTTTGCCTCCTCCTCTGCTTCTCCCTCTGCTTCCTGGGGCGCCTCTCCAAGCCGCCTCAGCCACCTGTCTTTGGCCTGCCAGCCACCACCAGCACTGCCCTGGCAGTACTCCCTGGCTTCTGGGTCCCAGACTAGACAGCCAGTGGCTCCTGGAAAGCTTGGGGGCGGGATTCGCGGGAGGCGGGGCGGCGGGTTCCCAGTCCTAGCCAGTCACTGTCACCGCGGGACCTGCTGCATTCCTGGGACACACCCTGCCCGCCTCCTGGCCTCAAAGAGCAAGCACCCAGCCCACACAGTGAGCACCCCTTCGATAGCTCAGCTGGTAGAGCGGAGGACTGTAGACTGGGCACCCAGCCGCGGCCATCCTTAGGTCGCTGGTTCGATTCCGGCTCGAAGGACGTGCAGGAGGCTTTTGGTGCACACACAGGCACGCCCCCAAGGTACCTGGCCGCGCTGACCCCGCCCACCGCTAGTCCCCAAGCCTCCATGCATGGCAAAACCCTTGCTTGAGCTTCCAGCCCAGGAGCACACAGCCCAGCTGGGGCTCCCTCACTCCAGCACCCACTCCCCCCCTCACAAGCTCTTCAGGCCCAACAGGCATCCCCTGGCCTGCTTCCTCTTGACTCGCCTCAGCTCCTCCACTTTTGGCTGCCCTAGACTACAAGCTCCATCCCCACCATGCCTCCTCTAGCTTGCCCCTCACCAAAACACAGCCGCCCCTCACACCCGAAGCTTGTGCTCAAGCCACTGAGCACAGACAGGCCTGGAACTCCCACCTCTTGGGCAGCCCTCGGGACCCTGGAGAAACCAAAGAAGCAATTCCCATACTGGCTAGCCAGGCTCAGCCGTCCAGTCTGTTTCTCAGGCCCCATCTCTGCAAAGGCATCTCACAGTGTCCTGAATACCTCCTCCCCTCACACTTTCCTCTCCACCCTTCCCTGCAGCTCTTCTTCTGTCTCTGTCTCTGTCTCTGTCTCTGTCTCTGTCTCTGTCTCTGTCTGTCTGTCTCTGTCTCTGTCTCTGTGTCTCCCCTCCTTTCTGGCTGGTTTCTGCTGTCTTTCGGCTCTCTTTGTCTGCTCCCCCTCCCTGCCTCTCCCATGGTGGCCACTGTGGGTCTCTTCCCGTGCCCACTGAGTCTCCTGCTCCGCATCCCTCTTCCCGTGTCTGCCTGGTGGTTGGAATGTCAGTCCCCAATCCAACCCAATCCAATCCTATCCTATCCATTCAACAAAAGCCCTGTTCATGGCAAAGGAGTTGAGCAGGAGACAGCAGGGTCTGGCCCTGTTGGGTCTTTGAGTGGTGCTGCCCAGGAGGGCTTGGCCTTGACAGGCAAGTGGCCCAGCTGCCCACTTCTCCTGGAGCCACCTTTGCGTGCATCCTGCAGGTGCTAGGAGCTACAGGAGTGTTGCCTTGGCCGGCTGCAGTGTTTAGAGATGGGTTCTCTTGCAGTGCGTGCCTGGTGGGCAGAAGTGCCTGGCTCCCTCCACCATGGCCCCTGGCCCTTGCAGCCCAGGAGGCACAGGGGACACAGAGTGAACACCCAGAGGTCCAGCAAGATCTCAAGGGACAGGGGATACTACAAGGCAAGGGAGCGGAGTTGGGGCAGGAGGGCTGGCCTGTTGTGGCAAAGCTAGGCAGGAGGCCCGCTAGCTTCACGGGCATCCGTGTCCTCGCAGAGGCACCTCAAGTTAGCCCTCAGTTGGCCACCAAAGGGCCTCCTCCTGCACATGACCAGCACAGGTAGCTTTCCCTTCCAGTCCCACGTGGACCACAGCAGGAAGAGACTGAGGCCTGCCATGGCAGAAAACTTGCAGGAGGCAGCATGTCCCAGTTTGCTGAGAGGATGCAGTGAGTGGTGTGGATTAGGCCCAGGCCTGGCTGTCGAAGAGGCTCACGGAAACGTGGCCACACTCCTGATGGACACAGTTAGCTGAGCACACACAGGGGAAACACCAAGTGGGTAGCACCAGGAAGCCTAGACCTCCAAGGCCAGTGGAAGGAAGGAAGGAAGGAAGGGAGGGAGGGAGGGAGGGAGGCAGGGAGGGAGGGAGGGGCAGCTCCCCAGTCCAGTGACACTCCCTCCAAAGCCTTGCTCCCATCACCCGTGTGGTGGGTGATTCCTCGTTAGTTGATTGACTGAGGGATGGGTGAAGCCTTCCTTTCCACTCAGGAGACTCTATGACCCGCACACCCCCAGCTTCCCCAGCAAACACCTTGTCCTCCATCCGGCAGCTGTGTGAAGGGATCCTTCATGCAGGCTGCAGAAGGTCCCTTGGCCTCAAAAAGCTGGAGCTCTGCCTAAAGAAGAAGAGGCCTGAGCCATGGGTGACAGCATGCTGAGAAACAGCGTGGCCCAGGAAGTGGCCGGATGCAGCTAGCTTGGCATGCTGGCTGGGCCTTGCGTGACATGTTCACCCTCTGGGGTAGGAATGGGCACACTGGCCTCCTGGGCGGCAGAACCACGAGGGGCATCCGGCGCAAGCTGCTGCTTATGCATTGCCAGCCATTGTCCTCTCTCCACTTCCTCTTCCCCTTCCTCTTTCCTTTCCCTCCTTTCTTGGCCATGGCTTCCCTTGGCCTTGTCACTCTTCTCTGACCCTTGCCTCCTCTCACTGGCTTTGGTCTTCATTTTTCTCTCTTCCCCAGAAGTGCATGGCATGTTGACTCAGTGGGGTCTACCATCCCAAGGGTCCCCCTGACTGAGGGTGAGCGTGTGTATGTCCGTGTGTGTGTGTGTGTGTGTGTGTGTGTGTGTGTGTGTGAGCACAAGCGCGTGCCTGTGTTAGCATGCCCGCCTGGAGCTTCAGCAATGCCCCCAGAGGCAGGCAGAAGGAGGTGGGCATGCCTGGGCTGGGGCGCTGGACAGGGCAGCCTTTGCCTCCTCCTCTGCTTCTCCCTCTGCTTCCTGGGGCGCCTCTCCAAGCCGCCTCAGCCACCTGTCTTTGGCCTGCCAGCCACCACCAGCACTGCCCTGGCAGTACTCCCTGGCTTCTGGGTCCCAGACTAGACAGCCAGTGGCTCCTGGAAAGCTTGGGGGCGGGATTCGCGGGAGGCGGGGCGGCGGGTTCCCAGTCCTAGCCAGTCACTGTCACCGCGGGACCTGCTGCATTCCTGGGACACACCCTGCCCGCCTCCTGGCCTCAAAGAGCAAGCACCCAGCCCACACAGTGAGCACCCCTTCGATAGCTCAGCTGGTAGAGCGGAGGACTGTAGACTGGGCACCCAGCCGCGGCCATCCTTAGGTCGCTGGTTCGATTCCGGCTCGAAGGACGTGCAGGAGGCTTTTGGTGCACACACAGGCACGCCCCCAAGGTACCTGGCCGCGCTGACCCCGCCCACCGCTAGTCCCCAAGCCTCCATGCATGGCAAAACCCTTGCTTGAGCTTCCAGCCCAGGAGCACACAGCCCAGCTGGGGCTCCCTCACTCCAGCACCCACTCCCCCCCTCACAAGCTCTTCAGGCCCAACAGGCATCCCCTGGCCTGCTTCCTCTTGACTCGCCTCAGCTCCTCCACTTTTGGCTGCCCTAGACTACAAGCTCCATCCCCACCATGCCTCCTCTAGCTTGCCCCTCACCAAAACACAGCCGCCCCTCACACCCGAAGCTTGTGCTCAAGCCACTGAGCACAGACAGGCCTGGAACTCCCACCTCTTGGGCAGCCCTCGGGACCCTGGAGAAACCAAAGAAGCAATTCCCATACTGGCTAGCCAGGCTCAGCCGTCCAGTCTGTTTCTCAGGCCCCATCTCTGCAAAGGCATCTCACAGTGTCCTGAATACCTCCTCCCCTCACACTTTCCTCTCCACCCTTCCCTGCAGCTCTTCTTCTGTCTCTGTCTCTGTCTCTGTCTCTGTCTCTGTCTCTGTCTCTGTCTGTCTCTGTCTCTGTCTCTGTGTCTCCCCTCCTTTCTGGCTGGTTTCTGCTGTCTTTCGGCTCTCTTTGTCTGCTCCCCCTCCCTGCCTCTCCCATGGTGGCCACTGTGGGTCTCTTCCCGTGCCCACTGAGTCTCCTGCTCCGCATCCCTCTTCCCGTGTCTGCCTGGTGGTTGGAATGTCAGTCCCCAATCCAACCCAATCCAATCCTATCCTATCCATTCAACAAAAGCCCTGTTCATGGCAAAGGAGTTGAGCAGGAGACAGCAGGGTCTGGCCCTGTTGGGTCTTTGAGTGGTGCTGCCCAGGAGGGCTTGGCCTTGACAGGCAAGTGGCCCAGCTGCCCACTTCTCCTGGAGCCACCTTTGCGTGCATCCTGCAGGTGCTAGGAGCTACAGGAGTGTTGCCTTGGCCGGCTGCAGTGTTTAGAGATGGGTTCTCTTGCAGTGCGTGCCTGGTGGGCAGAAGTGCCTGGCTCCCTCCACCATGGCCCCTGGCCCTTGCAGCCCAGGAGGCACAGGGGACACAGAGTGAACACCCAGAGGTCCAGCAAGATCTCAAGGGACAGGGGATACTACAAGGCAAGGGAGCGGAGTTGGGGCAGGAGGGCTGGCCTGTTGTGGCAAAGCTAGGCAGGAGGCCCGCTAGCTTCACGGGCATCCGTGTCCTCGCAGAGGCACCTCAAGTTAGCCCTCAGTTGGCCACCAAAGGGCCTCCTCCTGCACATGACCAGCACAGGTAGCTTTCCCTTCCAGTCCCACGTGGACCACAGCAGGAAGAGACTGAGGCCTGCCATGGCAGAAAACTTGCAGGAGGCAGCATGTCCCAGTTTGCTGAGAGGATGCAGTGAGTGGTGTGGATTAGGCCCAGGCCTGGCTGTCGAAGAGGCTCACGGAAACGTGGCCACACTCCTGATGGACACAGTTAGCTGAGCACACACAGGGGAAACACCAAGTGGGTAGCACCAGGAAGCCTAGACCTCCAAGGCCAGTGGAAGGAAGGAAGGAAGGAAGGGAGGGAGGGAGGGAGGGAGGCAGGGAGGGAGGGAGGGGCAGCTCCCCAGTCCAGTGACACTCCCTCCAAAGCCTTGCTCCCATCACCCGTGTGGTGGGTGATTCCTCGTTAGTTGATTGACTGAGGGATGGGTGAAGCCTTCCTTTCCACTCAGGAGACTCTATGACCCGCACACCCCCAGCTTCCCCAGCAAACACCTTGTCCTCCATCCGGCAGCTGTGTGAAGGGATCCTTCATGCAGGCTGCAGAAGGTCCCTTGGCCTCAAAAAGCTGGAGCTCTGCCTAAAGAAGAAGAGGCCTGAGCCATGGGTGACAGCATGCTGAGAAACAGCGTGGCCCAGGAAGTGGCCGGATGCAGCTAGCTTGGCATGCTGGCTGGGCCTTGCGTGACATGTTCACCCTCTGGGGTAGGAATGGGCACACTGGCCTCCTGGGCGGCAGAACCACGAGGGGCATCCGGCGCAAGCTGCTGCTTATGCATTGCCAGCCATTGTCCTCTCTCCACTTCCTCTTCCCCTTCCTCTTTCCTTTCCCTCCTTTCTTGGCCATGGCTTCCCTTGGCCTTGTCACTCTTCTCTGACCCTTGCCTCCTCTCACTGGCTTTGGTCTTCATTTTTCTCTCTTCCCCAGAAGTGCATGGCATGTTGACTCAGTGGGGTCTACCATCCCAAGGGTCCCCCTGACTGAGGGTGAGCGTGTGTATGTCCGTGTGTGTGTGTGTGTGTGTGTGTGTGTGTGTGTGAGCACAAGCGCGTGCCTGTGTTAGCATGCCCGCCTGGAGCTTCAGCAATGCCCCCAGAGGCAGGCAGAAGGAGGTGGGCATGCCTGGGCTGGGGCGCTGGACAGGGCAGCCTTTGCCTCCTCCTCTGCTTCTCCCTCTGCTTCCTGGGGCGCCTCTCCAAGCCGCCTCAGCCACCTGTCTTTGGCCTGCCAGCCACCACCAGCACTGCCCTGGCAGTACTCCCTGGCTTCTGGGTCCCAGACTAGACAGCCAGTGGCTCCTGGAAAGCTTGGGGGCGGGATTCGCGGGAGGCGGGGCGGCGGGTTCCCAGTCCTAGCCAGTCACTGTCACCGCGGGACCTGCTGCATTCCTGGGACACACCCTGCCCGCCTCCTGGCCTCAAAGAGCAAGCACCCAGCCCACACAGTGAGCACCCCTTCGATAGCTCAGCTGGTAGAGCGGAGGACTGTAGACTGGGCACCCAGCCGCGGCCATCCTTAGGTCGCTGGTTCGATTCCGGCTCGAAGGACGTGCAGGAGGCTTTTGGTGCACACACAGGCACGCCCCCAAGGTACCTGGCCGCGCTGACCCCGCCCACCGCTAGTCCCCAAGCCTCCATGCATGGCAAAACCCTTGCTTGAGCTTCCAGCCCAGGAGCACACAGCCCAGCTGGGGCTCCCTCACTCCAGCACCCACTCCCCCCCTCACAAGCTCTTCAGGCCCAACAGGCATCCCCTGGCCTGCTTCCTCTTGACTCGCCTCAGCTCCTCCACTTTTGGCTGCCCTAGACTACAAGCTCCATCCCCACCATGCCTCCTCTAGCTTGCCCCTCACCAAAACACAGCCGCCCCTCACACCCGAAGCTTGTGCTCAAGCCACTGAGCACAGACAGGCCTGGAACTCCCACCTCTTGGGCAGCCCTCGGGACCCTGGAGAAACCAAAGAAGCAATTCCCATACTGGCTAGCCAGGCTCAGCCGTCCAGTCTGTTTCTCAGGCCCCATCTCTGCAAAGGCATCTCACAGTGTCCTGAATACCTCCTCCCCTCACACTTTCCTCTCCACCCTTCCCTGCAGCTCTTCTTCTGTCTCTGTCTCTGTCTCTGTCTCTGTCTCTGTCTCTGTCTCTGTCTGTCTCTGTCTCTGTCTCTGTGTCTCCCCTCCTTTCTGGCTGGTTTCTGCTGTCTTTCGGCTCTCTTTGTCTGCTCCCCCTCCCTGCCTCTCCCATGGTGGCCACTGTGGGTCTCTTCCCGTGCCCACTGAGTCTCCTGCTCCGCATCCCTCTTCCCGTGTCTGCCTGGTGGTTGGAATGTCAGTCCCCAATCCAACCCAATCCAATCCTATCCTATCCATTCAACAAAAGCCCTGTTCATGGCAAAGGAGTTGAGCAGGAGACAGCAGGGTCTGGCCCTGTTGGGTCTTTGAGTGGTGCTGCCCAGGAGGGCTTGGCCTTGACAGGCAAGTGGCCCAGCTGCCCACTTCTCCTGGAGCCACCTTTGCGTGCATCCTGCAGGTGCTAGGAGCTACAGGAGTGTTGCCTTGGCCGGCTGCAGTGTTTAGAGATGGGTTCTCTTGCAGTGCGTGCCTGGTGGGCAGAAGTGCCTGGCTCCCTCCACCATGGCCCCTGGCCCTTGCAGCCCAGGAGGCACAGGGGACACAGAGTGAACACCCAGAGGTCCAGCAAGATCTCAAGGGACAGGGGATACTACAAGGCAAGGGAGCGGAGTTGGGGCAGGAGGGCTGGCCTGTTGTGGCAAAGCTAGGCAGGAGGCCCGCTAGCTTCACGGGCATCCGTGTCCTCGCAGAGGCACCTCAAGTTAGCCCTCAGTTGGCCACCAAAGGGCCTCCTCCTGCACATGACCAGCACAGGTAGCTTTCCCTTCCAGTCCCACGTGGACCACAGCAGGAAGAGACTGAGGCCTGCCATGGCAGAAAACTTGCAGGAGGCAGCATGTCCCAGTTTGCTGAGAGGATGCAGTGAGTGGTGTGGATTAGGCCCAGGCCTGGCTGTGGAAGAGGCTCACGGAAACGTGGCCACACTCCTGATGGACACAGTTAGCTGAGCACACACAGGGGAAACACCAAGTGGGTAGCACCAGGAAGCCTAGACCTCCAAGGCCAGTGGAAGGAAGGAAGGAAGGAAGGGAGGGAGGGAGGGAGGGAGGCAGGGAGGGAGGGAGGGGCAGCTCCCCAGTCCAGTGACACTCCCTCCAAAGCCTTGCTCCCATCACCCGTGTGGTGGGTGATTCCTCGTTAGTTGATTGACTGAGGGATGGGTGAAGCCTTCCTTTCCACTCAGGAGACTCTATGACCCGCACACCCCCAGCTTCCCCAGCAAACACCTTGTCCTCCATCCGGCAGCTGTGTGAAGGGATCCTTCATGCAGGCTGCAGAAGGTCCCTTGGCCTCAAAAAGCTGGAGCTCTGCCTAAAGAAGAAGAGGCCTGAGCCATGGGTGACAGCATGCTGAGAAACAGCGTGGCCCAGGAAGTGGCCGGATGCAGCTAGCTTGGCATGCTGGCTGGGCCTTGCGTGACATGTTCACCCTCTGGGGTAGGAATGGGCACACTGGCCTCCTGGGCGGCAGAACCACGAGGGGCATCCGGCGCAAGCTGCTGCTTATGCATTGCCAGCCATTGTCCTCTCTCCACTTCCTCTTCCCCTTCCTCTTTCCTTTCCCTCCTTTCTTGGCCATGGCTTCCCTTGGCCTTGTCACTCTTCTCTGACCCTTGCCTCCTCTCACTGGCTTTGGTCTTCATTTTTCTCTCTTCCCCAGAAGTGCATGGCATGTTGACTCAGTGGGGTCTACCATCCCAAGGGTCCCCCTGACTGAGGGTGAGCGTGTGTATGTCCGTGTGTGTGTGTGTGTGTGTGTGTGTGTGTGTGTGAGCACAAGCGCGTGCCTGTGTTAGCATGCCCGCCTGGAGCTTCAGCAATGCCCCCAGAGGCAGGCAGAAGGAGGTGGGCATGCCTGGGCTGGGGCGCTGGACAGGGCAGCCTTTGCCTCCTCCTCTGCTTCTCCCTCTGCTTCCTGGGGCGCCTCTCCAAGCCGCCTCAGCCACCTGTCTTTGGCCTGCCAGCCACCACCAGCACTGCCCTGGCAGTACTCCCTGGCTTCTGGGTCCCAGACTAGACAGCCAGTGGCTCCTGGAAAGCTTGGGGGCGGGATTCGCGGGAGGCGGGGCGGCGGGTTCCCAGTCCTAGCCAGTCACTGTCACCGCGGGACCTGCTGCATTCCTGGGACACACCCTGCCCGCCTCCTGGCCTCAAAGAGCAAGCACCCAGCCCACACAGTGAGCACCCCTTCGATAGCTCAGCTGGTAGAGCGGAGGACTGTAGACTGGGCACCCAGCCGCGGCCATCCTTAGGTCGCTGGTTCGATTCCGGCTCGAAGGACGTGCAGGAGGCTTTTGGTGCACACACAGGCACGCCCCCAAGGTACCTGGCCGCGCTGACCCCGCCCACCGCTAGTCCCCAAGCCTCCATGCATGGCAAAACCCTTGCTTGAGCTTCCAGCCCAGGAGCACACAGCCCAGCTGGGGCTCCCTCACTCCAGCACCCACTCCCCCCCTCACAAGCTCTTCAGGCCCAACAGGCATCCCCTGGCCTGCTTCCTCTTGACTCGCCTCAGCTCCTCCACTTTTGGCTGCCCTAGACTACAAGCTCCATCCCCACCATGCCTCCTCTAGCTTGCCCCTCACCAAAACACAGCCGCCCCTCACACCCGAAGCTTGTGCTCAAGCCACTGAGCACAGACAGGCCTGGAACTCCCACCTCTTGGGCAGCCCTCGGGACCCTGGAGAAACCAAAGAAGCAATTCCCATACTGGCTAGCCAGGCTCAGCCGTCCAGTCTGTTTCTCAGGCCCCATCTCTGCAAAGGCATCTCACAGTGTCCTGAATACCTCCTCCCCTCACACTTTCCTCTCCACCCTTCCCTGCAGCTCTTCTTCTGTCTCTGTCTCTGTCTCTGTCTCTGTCTCTGTCTCTGTCTCTGTCTGTCTCTGTCTCTGTCTCTGTGTCTCCCCTCCTTTCTGGCTGGTTTCTGCTGTCTTTCGGCTCTCTTTGTCTGCTCCCCCTCCCTGCCTCTCCCATGGTGGCCACTGTGGGTCTCTTCCCGTGCCCACTGAGTCTCCTGCTCCGCATCCCTCTTCCCGTGTCTGCCTGGTGGTTGGAATGTCAGTCCCCAATCCAACCCAATCCAATCCTATCCTATCCATTCAACAAAAGCCCTGTTCATGGCAAAGGAGTTGAGCAGGAGACAGCAGGGTCTGGCCCTGTTGGGTCTTTGAGTGGTGCTGCCCAGGAGGGCTTGGCCTTGACAGGCAAGTGGCCCAGCTGCCCACTTCTCCTGGAGCCACCTTTGCGTGCATCCTGCAGGTGCTAGGAGCTACAGGAGTGTTGCCTTGGCCGGCTGCAGTGTTTAGAGATGGGTTCTCTTGCAGTGCGTGCCTGGTGGGCAGAAGTGCCTGGCTCCCTCCACCATGGCCCCTGGCCCTTGCAGCCCAGGAGGCACAGGGGACACAGAGTGAACACCCAGAGGTCCAGCAAGATCTCAAGGGACAGGGGATACTACAAGGCAAGGGAGCGGAGTTGGGGCAGGAGGGCTGGCCTGTTGTGGCAAAGCTAGGCAGGAGGCCCGCTAGCTTCACGGGCATCCGTGTCCTCGCAGAGGCACCTCAAGTTAGCCCTCAGTTGGCCACCAAAGGGCCTCCTCCTGCACATGACCAGCACAGGTAGCTTTCCCTTCCAGTCCCACGTGGACCACAGCAGGAAGAGACTGAGGCCTGCCATGGCAGAAAACTTGCAGGAGGCAGCATGTCCCAGTTTGCTGAGAGGATGCAGTGAGTGGTGTGGATTAGGCCCAGGCCTGGCTGTCGAAGAGGCTCACGGAAACGTGGCCACACTCCTGATGGACACAGTTAGCTGAGCACACACAGGGGAAACACCAAGTGGGTAGCACCAGGAAGCCTAGACCTCCAAGGCCAGTGGAAGGAAGGAAGGAAGGAAGGGAGGGAGGGAGGGAGGGAGGCAGGGAGGGAGGGAGGGGCAGCTCCCCAGTCCAGTGACACTCCCTCCAAAGCCTTGCTCCCATCACCCGTGTGGTGGGTGATTCCTCGTTAGTTGATTGACTGAGGGATGGGTGAAGCCTTCCTTTCCACTCAGGAGACTCTATGACCCGCACACCCCCAGCTTCCCCAGCAAACACCTTGTCCTCCATCCGGCAGCTGTGTGAAGGGATCCTTCATGCAGGCTGCAGAAGGTCCCTTGGCCTCAAAAAGCTGGAGCTCTGCCTAAAGAAGAAGAGGCCTGAGCCATGGGTGACAGCATGCTGAGAAACAGCGTGGCCCAGGAAGTGGCCGGATGCAGCTAGCTTGGCATGCTGGCTGGGCCTTGCGTGACATGTTCACCCTCTGGGGTAGGAATGGGCACACTGGCCTCCTGGGCGGCAGAACCACGAGGGGCATCCGGCGCAAGCTGCTGCTTATGCATTGCCAGCCATTGTCCTCTCTCCACTTCCTCTTCCCCTTCCTCTTTCCTTTCCCTCCTTTCTTGGCCATGGCTTCCCTTGGCCTTGTCACTCTTCTCTGACCCTTGCCTCCTCTCACTGGCTTTGGTCTTCATTTTTCTCTCTTCCCCAGAAGTGCATGGCATGTTGACTCAGTGGGGTCTACCATCCCAAGGGTCCCCCTGACTGAGGGTGAGCGTGTGTATGTCCGTGTGTGTGTGTGTGTGTGTGTGTGTGTGTGTGTGTGTGTGAGCACAAGCGCGTGCCTGTGTTAGCATGCCCGCCTGGAGCTTCAGCAATGCCCCCAGAGGCAGGCAGAAGGAGGTGGGCATGCCTGGGCTGGGGCGCTGGACAGGGCAGCCTTTGCCTCCTCCTCTGCTTCTCCCTCTGCTTCCTGGGGCGCCTCTCCAAGCCGCCTCAGCCACCTGTCTTTGGCCTGCCAGCCACCACCAGCACTGCCCTGGCAGTACTCCCTGGCTTCTGGGTCCCAGACTAGACAGCCAGTGGCTCCTGGAAAGCTTGGGGGCGGGATTCGCGGGAGGCGGGGCGGCGGGTTCCCAGTCCTAGCCAGTCACTGTCACCGCGGGACCTGCTGCATTCCTGGGACACACCCTGCCCGCCTCCTGGCCTCAAAGAGCAAGCACCCAGCCCACACAGTGAGCACCCCTTCGATAGCTCAGCTGGTAGAGCGGAGGACTGTAGACTGGGCACCCAGCCGCGGCCATCCTTAGGTCGCTGGTTCGATTCCGGCTCGAAGGACGTGCAGGAGGCTTTTGGTGCACACACAGGCACGCCCCCAAGGTACCTGGCCGCGCTGACCCCGCCCACCGCTAGTCCCCAAGCCTCCATGCATGGCAAAACCCTTGCTTGAGCTTCCAGCCCAGGAGCACACAGCCCAGCTGGGGCTCCCTCACTCCAGCACCCACTCCCCCCCTCACAAGCTCTTCAGGCCCAACAGGCATCCCCTGGCCTGCTTCCTCTTGACTCGCCTCAGCTCCTCCACTTTTGGCTGCCCTAGACTACAAGCTCCATCCCCACCATGCCTCCTCTAGCTTGCCCCTCACCAAAACACAGCCGCCCCTCACACCCGAAGCTTGTGCTCAAGCCACTGAGCACAGACAGGCCTGGAACTCCCACCTCTTGGGCAGCCCTCGGGACCCTGGAGAAACCAAAGAAGCAATTCCCATACTGGCTAGCCAGGCTCAGCCGTCCAGTCTGTTTCTCAGGCCCCATCTCTGCAAAGGCATCTCACAGTGTCCTGAATACCTCCTCCCCTCACACTTTCCTCTCCACCCTTCCCTGCAGCTCTTCTTCTGTCTCTGTCTCTGTCTCTGTCTCTGTCTCTGTCTCTGTCTCTGTGTCTGTCTCTGTCTCTGTCTCTGTGTCTCCCCTCCTTTCTGGCTGGTTTCTGCTGTCTTTCGGCTCTCTTTGTCTGCTCCCCCTCCCTGCCTCTCCCATGGTGGCCACTGTGGGTCTCTTCCCGTGCCCACTGAGTCTCCTGCTCCGCATCCCTCTTCCCGTGTCTGCCTGGTGGTTGGAATGTCAGTCCCCAATCCAACCCAATCCAATCCTATCCTATCCATTCAACAAAAGCCCTGTTCATGGCAAAGGAGTTGAGCAGGAGACAGCAGGGTCTGGCCCTGTTGGGTCTTTGAGTGGTGCTGCCCAGGAGGGCTTGGCCTTGACAGGCAAGTGGCCCAGCTGCCCACTTCTCCTGGAGCCACCTTTGCGTGCATCCTGCAGGTGCTAGGAGCTACAGGAGTGTTGCCTTGGCCGGCTGCAGTGTTTAGAGATGGGTTCTCTTGCAGTGCGTGCCTGGTGGGCAGAAGTGCCTGGCTCCCTCCACCATGGCCCCTGGCCCTTGCAGCCCAGGAGGCACAGGGGACACAGAGTGAACACCCAGAGGTCCAGCAAGATCTCAAGGGACAGGGGATACTACAAGGCAAGGGAGCGGAGTTGGGGCAGGAGGGCTGGCCTGTTGTGGCAAAGCTAGGCAGGAGGCCCGCTAGCTTCACGGGCATCCGTGTCCTCGCAGAGGCACCTCAAGTTAGCCCTCAGTTGGCCACCAAAGGGCCTCCTCCTGCACATGACCAGCACAGGTAGCTTTCCCTTCCAGTCCCACGTGGACCACAGCAGGAAGAGACTGAGGCCTGCCATGGCAGAAAACTTGCAGGAGGCAGCATGTCCCAGTTTGCTGAGAGGATGCAGTGAGTGGTGTGGATTAGGCCCAGGCCTGGCTGTCGAAGAGGCTCACGGAAACGTGGCCACACTCCTGATGGACACAGTTAGCTGAGCACACACAGGGGAAACACCAAGTGGGTAGCACCAGGAAGCCTAGACCTCCAAGGCCAGTGGAAGGAAGGAAGGAAGGAAGGGAGGGAGGGAGGGAGGGAGGCAGGGAGGGAGGGAGGGGCAGCTCCCCAGTCCAGTGACACTCCCTCCAAAGCCTTGCTCCCATCACCCGTGTGGTGGGTGATTCCTCGTTAGTTGATTGACTGAGGGATGGGTGAAGCCTTCCTTTCCACTCAGGAGACTCTATGACCCGCACACCCCCAGCTTCCCCAGCAAACACCTTGTCCTCCATCCGGCAGCTGTGTGAAGGGATCCTTCATGCAGGCTGCAGAAGGTCCCTTGGCCTCAAAAAGCTGGAGCTCTGCCTAAAGAAGAAGAGGCCTGAGCCATGGGTGACAGCATGCTGAGAAACAGCGTGGCCCAGGAAGTGGCCGGATGCAGCTAGCTTGGCATGCTGGCTGGGCCTTGCGTGACATGTTCACCCTCTGGGGTAGGAATGGGCACACTGGCCTCCTGGGCGGCAGAACCACGAGGGGCATCCGGCGCAAGCTGCTGCTTATGCATTGCCAGCCATTGTCCTCTCTCCACTTCCTCTTCCCCTTCCTCTTTCCTTTCCCTCCTTTCTTGGCCATGGCTTCCCTTGGCCTTGTCACTCTTCTCTGACCCTTGCCTCCTCTCACTGGCTTTGGTCTTCATTTTTCTCTCTTCCCCAGAAGTGCATGGCATGTTGACTCAGTGGGGTCTACCATCCCAAGGGTCCCCCTGACTGAGGGTGAGCGTGTGTATGTCCGTGTGTGTGTGTGTGTGTGTGTGTGTGTGTGTGTGAGCACAAGCGCGTGCCTGTGTTAGCATGCCCGCCTGGAGCTTCAGCAATGCCCCCAGAGGCAGGCAGAAGGAGGTGGGCATGCCTGGGCTGGGGCGCTGGACAGGGCAGCCTTTGCCTCCTCCTCTGCTTCTCCCTCTGCTTCCTGGGGCGCCTCTCCAAGCCGCCTCAGCCACCTGTCTTTGGCCTGCCAGCCACCACCAGCACTGCCCTGGCAGTACTCCCTGGCTTCTGGGTCCCAGACTAGACAGCCAGTGGCTCCTGGAAAGCTTGGGGGCGGGATTCGCGGGAGGCGGGGCGGCGGGTTCCCAGTCCTAGCCAGTCACTGTCACCGCGGGACCTGCTGCATTCCTGGGACACACCCTGCCCGCCTCCTGGCCTCAAAGAGCAAGCACCCAGCCCACACAGTGAGCACCCCTTCGATAGCTCAGCTGGTAGAGCGGAGGACTGTAGACTGGGCACCCAGCCGCGGCCATCCTTAGGTCGCTGGTTCGATTCCGGCTCGAAGGACGTGCAGGAGGCTTTTGGTGCACACACAGGCACGCCCCCAAGGTACCTGGCCGCGCTGACCCCGCCCACCGCTAGTCCCCAAGCCTCCATGCATGGCAAAACCCTTGCTTGAGCTTCCAGCCCAGGAGCACACAGCCCAGCTGGGGCTCCCTCACTCCAGCACCCACTCCCCCCCTCACAAGCTCTTCAGGCCCAACAGGCATCCCCTGGCCTGCTTCCTCTTGACTCGCCTCAGCTCCTCCACTTTTGGCTGCC
>NW_025959778.1:0-34416 GCF_023159225.1 Perognathus longimembris pacificus
AGGGCAAACAAGAGTGGAGCGGTCACCTGTGCAGTTAGGAGAACCCAATAACCCCTCACCTGCTGACCTTGAATCTCCATTCTGCTGTCATCGAACAGATGACGTGGATGGGGAGAGAGGTGGCGGATTCAGACACCGGCCACTTCCAGGACTGGCAAGGGCAGAGGAGGTGGGGGAGCTGTCCAACACGGGTTCAGCCAGGATGTGGGATGGAGCGGGAGCGGAGGTGCACAGTGGACCCAGCCCGTCCCAGCGGGGATTCCAGGTGTGCGATTTGTGGCTCCGGAGCTCCTGTATTTCCCTGTTGCCTGTGAGAACTGGTGAGCAGTCAGAGCCAACCCCTAAGGCCTTCGCGTCCCTTTCGCTATGGCAACTCCACTTGGAACACTGGCACACGTCAGCAGGTGGCGCCTAGAACCTGATCCCGTCACAGAGCGCCTAACCCTCCAGGCACCGCCCAGAGGCTTCCCAGCACCCCTGGGGCGCATGTGCAGTCAAGGAGGCATAAGCAGGCCTGATGGGCTGTGAGCAACAACTGACTACCGCTAAGAGGCGTCACTCCCCCTCCCGCTAAAGCTGATCCTGTTGGAATGCAAATGCAAGTGCACCTCAGCACACTGGGCGAGGCATAGAAACCCAAATCATCCAGCCACCTCCTGGAGGCTTTGCTACACGGCGGGCCGCGCATGCGCAGTCCTGCAACGTCAGATGCACACCAGGCTGCTACCTAGCAAGCCAGTGAAGGGCTTCAAGTGGTCTCGGTCAAGTGAGCAGTTGCTTTTTCCAGACTAATAGGATGTCAGTCGCAGGAAAAGGAGCCACAAGGTAGAAAAGGAAGGCCCCAACCCTCCTCCCTCATATACACACCTCCTGCACAGAGAAAAGAAGCAGAGGGATTTGGGGACAGAACAGGGAGACTACAGCTTAGAGGAATGCGGACTGTTGTGCACGAGAGGACTGGGAGAGGCCAGGAGTACAGAGGCTGAGAGCAGAGGGCGAATTGGAGAAGATAGCAAGGGCCAGGAAGAGGGAGGGGGTTCTGAATTCCTCAGAGGAAGGGACGAGATGCGTCGGGAGCTGTGTAGCCTGTGAAGCTCAGATGGAGGAGGAGGAAAATGGGAAGCAGAGGCAGGGGCGAAGAGGCAGAGGCCCGGTGGCACGCGTGAGTTGATAGGAGTCTGGAGGCAGGAAGGCTAATGCTAGGAGTGGAAGCAGCAGCAGGGCAGGGGCAAGGAGGGCATGAAGAGACAATCTCAGGGAGTTTGTGGTGAAGCAAATATGAGTGCAGGGGACAAGCCTCAGGAACTCAGCCGCTGATGGAAGTTGGTGGCGAGGAAGGCCAGGATGCTTGCCACGGGACGGGCGCCGTGCCCCCAAGCCCATGTACCAACGAGACGGAAATAGAGCCAGGGCATTCTGGGGCACAGGCCTCTGCCCCTCGCTGCCCACAGTGCCTTGCTTCAGGGTGTAGACCAGAGGGGTAAAGAATGCCTTCTTTGGTTGGGGTACTTCCTGGGGATAATCCCGTGGTCCTGCCGCATTCACATGTCTCCCCTCATTGCATTCCGCCAAGAGTTGTTTGCAATTCAGGTCGCTCAAGCTGCACGGTACAGGGAATGGGAAACAGGTAAGGACAGCAGGGGAAGACACAAGTGCCAATGGGCTGGCCAACATGCAGGGCTGGGCTCCCTAGCCACGCCCACCACAACAATATCAGGCTTGATTCGATCAAGTCGGACCCAGTGCCCTGAAAACCCTTAGCACCTTCCAAGGCACGGTAAACTGGGTGTGCTCGCAAGTGCGTGAGTGTGTCCGTGTTTGGTTGTACGAGTGCGTGTGTGTTCCTGACACCGTACATGGGTGTACTTCCTAAACATAAGTCTGGATATGTGTAAATAGGCATCTGGATGTGGATCCAGGAGGTCCCGTCACAGTGTGTTCTGAGTGAGCATGTGGAGGCTGCGGCGAGTGACAGAGAAAGACAGAGATGGAGAGTGGGCTTGCATGTGAGAAATTTTCTGTCCATGTGCGGTGGCAGGAGTGTGTCCGATATGAAGTTGAACAGATGCAATTCAAAGTGTGTGCACGTATACTTGCTTGCTTGAAATTCCCAGGAAACATTCATTTGGCAAGGCTGCCTTTAGTGCTGTCTGCTTCTCCAAGGTCTCCAGACATGAGTCCGGGGATGCTAAGCAGCCACTGCTGTTGGCGATCCGCATGACAGTGATGATGACGCCTACGAATAGCATTGCTGGGAGCCAGGGTGCCTTGGCCAACGCAGGGAAGCGTCAGAATTCCCTTTCCCTGGTGTCTGAGCATAGCACCCTGCAGGAGCCTTAAACTTATGGCTGTGAGCCAACGGCCCCCGCATTGCCAGCTCCTGCCTATAGCCATTATGACCCACCGCTACTCGGTAGGAGGAAGGATCTGGCAGAGATGTGGGCCAGAGAGGCCAGGCAAGAGGGCAAACAAGAGTGGAGCGGTCACCTGTGCAGTTAGGAGAACCCAATAACCCCTCACCTGCTGACCTTGAATCTCCATTCTGCTGTCATCGAACAGATGACGTGGATGGGGAGAGAGGTGGGGATTCAGACACCGGCCACTTCCAGGACTGGCAAGGGCAGAGGAGGTGGGGGAGCTGTCCAACACGGGTTCAGCCAGGATGTGGGATGGAGCGGGAGCGGAGGTGCACAGTGGACCCAGCCCGTCCCAGCGGGGATTCCAGGTGTGCGATTTGTGGCTCCGGAGCTCCTGTATTTCCCTGTTGGCCTGTGAGAACTGGTGAGCAGTCAGAGCCAACCCCTAAGGGCCTTCGCGTCCCTTTCGCTATGGCAACTCCACTTGGAACACTGGCACACGTCAGCAGGTGGCGCCTAGAACCTGATCACGTCACAGAGCGCCCAACCCTCCAGGCACCGCCCAGAGGCTTCCCAGCACCCCTGGGGCGCATGTGCAGTCAAGGAGGCATAAGCAGGGCCTGATGGGCTGTGAGCAACAACTGACTACCGCTAAGAGGCGTCACTCCCCCTCCCGCTAAAGCTGATCCTGTTGGAATGCAAATGCAAGTGCACCTCAGCACACTGGGCGAGGCATAGAAACCCAAATCATCCAGCCACCTCCTGGAGGCTTTGCTACACGGCGGGCCGCGCATGCGCAGTCCTGCAACGTCAGAAGCACACCAGGCTGCTACCTAGCAAGCCAGTGAAGGGCTTCAAGTGGTCTCGGTCAAGTGAGCAGTTGCTTTTTCCAGACTAATAGGATGTCAGTCGCAGGAAAAGGAGCCACAAGGTAGAAAAGGAAGGCCCCAACCCTCCTCCCTCATATACACACCTCCTGCACAGAGAAAAGAAGCAGAGGGATTTGGGGACAGAACAGGGAGACTACAGCTTAGAGGAATGCGGACTGTTGTGCACGAGAGGACTGGGAGAGGCCAGGAGTACAGAGGCTGAGAGCAGAGGGCGAATTGGAGAAGATAGCAAGGGCCAGGAAGAGGGAGGGGGTTCTGAATTCCTCAGAGGAAGGGACGAGATGCGTCGGGAGCTGTGTAGCCTGTGAAGCTCAGATGGAGGAGGAGGAAAATGGGAAGCAGAGGCAGGGGCGAAGAGGCAGAGGCCCGGTGGCACGCGTGAGTTGATAGGAGTCTGGAGGCAGGAAGGCTAATGCTAGGAGTGGAAGCAGCAGCAAGGCAGGGGCAAGGAGGGCATGAAGAGACAATCTCAGGGAGTTTGTGGTGAAGCAAATATGAGTGCAGGGGACAAGCCTCAGGAACTCAGCCGCTGATGGAAGTTGGTGGCGAGGAAGGCCAGGATGCTTGCCACGGGACGGGCGCCGTGCCCCCAAGCCCATGTACCAACGAGACGGAAATAGAGCCAGGGCATTCTGGGGCACAGGCCTCTGCCCCTCGCTGCCCACAGTGCCTTGCTTCAGGGTGTAGACCAGAGGGGTAAAGAATGCCTTCTTTGGTTGGGGTACTTCCTGGGGATAATCCCGTGGTCCTGCCGCATTCACATGTCTCCCCTCATTGCATTCCGCCAAGAGTTGTTTGCAATTCAGGTCGCTCAAGCTGCACGGTACAGGGAATGGGAAACAGGTAAGGACAGCAGGGGAAGACACAAGTGCCAATGGGCTGGCCAACATGCAGGGCTGGGCTCCCTAGCCACGCCCACCACAACAATATCAGGCTTGATTCGATCAAGTCGGACCCAGTGCCATGAAAACCCTTAGCACCTTCCAAGGCACGGTAAACTGGGTGTGCTCGCAAGTGCGTGAGTGTGTCCGTGTTTGGTTGTACGAGTGCGTGTGTGTTCCTGACACCGTACATGGGTGTACTTCCTAAACATAAGTCTGGATATGTGTAAATAGGCATCTGGATGTGGATCCAGGAGGTCCCGTCACAGTGTGTTCTGAGTGAGCATGTGGAGGCTGCGGCGAGTGACAGAGAAAGACAGAGATGGAGAGTGGGCTTGCATGTGAGAAATTTTCTGTCCATGTGCGGTGGCAGGAGTGTGTCCGATATGAAGTTGAACAGATGCAATTCAAAGTGTGTGCACGTATACTTGCTTGCTTGAAATTCCCAGGAAACCATTCATTTGGCAAGGCTGCCTTTAGTGCTGTCTGCTTCTCCAAGGTCTCCAGACATGAGTCCGGGGATGCTAAGCAGCCACTGCTGTTGGCGATCCGCATGACAGTGATGATGACGCCTACGAATAGCATTGCTGGGAGCCAGGGTGCCTTGGCCAACGCAGGGAAGCGTCAGAATTCCCTTTCCCTGGTGTCTGAGCATAGCACCCTGCAGGAGCCTTAAACTTATGGCTGTGAGCCAACGGCCCCCGCATTGCCAGCTCCTGCCTATAGCCATTATGACCCACCGCTACTCGGTAGGAGGAAGGATCTGGCAGAGATGTGGGGCCAGAGAGGCCAGGCAAGAGGGCAAACAAGAGTGGAGCGGTCACCTGTGCAGTTAGGAGAACCCAATAACCCCTCACCTGCTGACCTTGAATCTCCATTCTGCTGTCATCGAACAGATGACGTGGATGGGGAGAGAGGTGGGGATTCAGACACCGGCACTTCCAGGACTGGCAAGGGCAGAGGAGGTGGGGGAGCTGTCCAAACACGGGTTCAGCCAGGATGTGGGATGGAGCGGGAGCGGAGGTGCACAGTGGACCCAGCCCGTCCCAGCGGGGATTCCAGGTGTGCGATTTGTGGCTCCGGAGTCCTGTATTTCCCTGTTGGCCTGTGAGAACTGGTGAGCAGTCAGAGCCAACCCCTAAGGGCCTTCGCGTCCCTTTCGCTATGGCAACTCCACTTGGAACACTGGCACACGTCAGCAGGTGGCGCCTAGAACCTGATCACGTCACAGAGCGCCTAACCCTCCAGGCACCGCCCAGAGGCTTCCCAGCACCCCTGGGGCGCATGTGCAGTCAAGGAGGCATAAGCAGGGCCTGATGGGCTGTGAGCAACAACTGACTACCGCTAAGAGGCGTCACTCCCCCTCCCGCTAAAGCTGATCCTGTTGGAATGCAAATGCAAGTGCACCTCAGCACACTGGGCGAGGCATAGAAACCCAAATCATCCAGCCACCTCCTGGAGGCTTTGCTACACGGCGGGCCGCGCATGCGCAGTCCTGCAACGTCAGAAGCACACCAGGCTGCTACCTAGCAAGCCAGTGAAGGGCTTCAAGTGGTCTCGGTCAAGTGAGCAGTTGCTTTTTCCAGACTAATAGGATGTCAGTCGCAGGAAAAGGAGCCACAAGGTAGAAAAGGAAGGCCCCAACCCTCCTCCCTCATATACACACCTCCTGCACAGAGAAAAGAAGCAGAGGGATTTGGGGACAGAACAGGGAGACTACAGCTTAGAGGAATGCGGACTGTTGTGCACGAGAGGACTGGGAGAGGCCAGGAGTACAGAGGCTGAGAGCAGAGGGCGAATTGGAGAAGATAGCAAGGGCCAGGAAGAGGGAGGGGGTTCTGAATTCCTCAGAGGAAGGGACGAGATGCGTCGGGAGCTGTGTAGCCTGTGAAGCTCAGATGGAGGAGGAGGAAAATGGGAAGCAGAGGCAGGGGCGAAGAGGCAGAGGCCCGGTGGCACGCGTGAGTTGATAGGAGTCTGGAGGCAGGAAGGCTAATGCTAGGAGTGGAAGCAGCAGCAAGGCAGGGGCAAGGAGGGCATGAAGAGACAATCTCAGGGAGTTTGTGGTGAAGCAAATATGAGTGCAGGGGACAAGCCTCAGGAACTCAGCCGCTGATGGAAGTTGGTGGCGAGGAAGGCCAGGATGCTTGCCACGGGACGGGCGCCGTGCCCCCAAGCCCATGTACCAACGAGACGGAAATAGAGCCAGGGCATTCTGGGGCACAGGCCTCTGCCCCTCGCTGCCCACAGTGCCTTGCTTCAGGGTGTAGACCAGAGGGGTAAAGAATGCCTTCTTTGGTTGGGGTACTTCCTGGGGATAATCCCGTGGTCCTGCCGCATTCACATGTCTCCCCTCATTGCATTCCGCCAAGAGTTGTTTGCAATTCAGGTCGCTCAAGCTGCACGGTACAGGGAATGGGAAACAGGTAAGGACAGCAGGGGAAGACACAAGTGCCAATGGGCTGGCCAACATGCAGGGCTGGGCTCCCTAGCCACGCCCACCACAACAATATCAGGCTTGATTCGATCAAGTCGGACCCAGTGCCATGAAAACCCTTAGCACCTTCCAAGGCACGGTAAACTGGGTGTGCTCGCAAGTGCGTGAGTGTGTCCGTGTTTGGTTGTACGAGTGCGTGTGTGTTCCTGACACCGTACATGGGTGTACTTCCTAAACATAAGTCTGGATATGTGTAAATAGGCATCTGGATGTGGATCCAGGAGGTCCCGTCACAGTGTGTTCTGAGTGAGCATGTGGAGGCTGCGGCGAGTGACAGAGAAAGACAGAGATGGAGAGTGGGCTTGCATGTGAGAAATTTTCTGTCCATGTGCGGTGGCAGGAGTGTGTCCGATATGAAGTTGAACAGATGCAATTCAAAGTGTGTGCACGTATACTTGCTTGCTTGAAATTCCCAGGAAACCATTCATTTGGCAAGGCTGCCTTTAGTGCTGTCTGCTTCTCCAAGGTCCTCCAGACATGAGTCCGGGGATGCTAAGCAGCCACTGCTGTTGGCGATCCGCATGACAGTGATGATGACGCCTACGAATAGCATTGCTGGGAGCCAGGGTGCCTTGGCCAACGCAGGGAAGCGTCAGAATTCCCTTTCCCTGGTGTCTGAGCATAGCACCCTGCAGGAGCCTTAAACTTATGGCTGTGAGCCAACGGCCCCCGCATTGCCAGCTCCTGCCTATAGCCATTATGACCCACCGCTACTCGGTAGGAGGAAGGATCTGGCAGAGATGTGGGCCAGAGAGGCCAGGCAAGAGGGCAAACAAGAGTGGAGCGGTCACCTGTGCAGTTAGGAGAACCCAATAACCCCTCACCTGCTGACCTTGAATCTCCATTCTGCTGTCATCGAACAGATGACGTGGATGGGGAGAGAGGTGGCGGATTCAGACACCGGCCACTTCCAGGACTGGCAAGGGCAGAGGAGGTGGGGGAGCTGTCCAACACGGGTTCAGCCAGGATGTGGGATGGAGCGGGAGCGGAGGTGAAGTGGACCCAGCCCGTCCCAGCGGGGATTCCAGGTGTGCGATTTGTGGCTCCGGAGGTCCTGTACTTCCCTGTTGGCCTGTGAGAACTGGTGAGCAGTCAGAGCCAACCCCTAAGGGCCTTCGCGTCCCTTTCGCTATGGCAACTCCACTTGGAACACTGGCACACGTCAGCAGGTGGCGCCTAGAACCTGATCACGTCACAGAGCGCCTAACCCTCCAGGCACCGCCCAGAGGCTTCCCAGCACCCCTGGGGCGCATGTGCAGTCAAGGAGGCATAAGCAGGGCCTGATGGGCTGTGAGCAACAACTGACTACCGCTAAGAGGCGTCACTCCCCCTCCCGCTAAAGCTGATCCTGTTGGAATGCAAATGCAAATGCACCTCAGCACACTGGGCAAGGCATAGAAACCCAAATCATCCAGCCACCTCCTGGAGGCTTTGCTACACGGCGGGCCGCGCATGCGCAGTCCTGCAACGTCAGAAGCACACCAGGCTGCTACCTAGCAAGCCAGTGAAGGGCTTCAAGTGGTCTCGGTCAAGTGAGCAGTTGCTTTTTCCAGACTAATAGGATGTCAGTCGCAGGAAAAGGAGCCACAAGGTAGAAAAGGAAGGCCCCAACCCTCCTCCCTCATATACACACCTCCTGCACAGAGAAAAGAAGCAGAGGGATTTGGGGACAGAACAGGGAGACTACAGCTTAGAGGAATGCGGACTGTTGTGCACGAGAGGACTGGGAGAGGCCAGGAGTACAGAGGCTGAGAGCAGAGGGCGAATTGGAGAAGATAACAAGGGCCAGGAAGAGGGAGGGGGTTCTGAATTCCTCAGAGGAAGGGACGAGATGCGTCGGGAGCTGTGTAGCCTGTGAAGCTCAGATGGAGGAGGAGGAAAATGGGAAGCAGAGGCAGGGGCGAAGAGGCAGAGGCCCGGTGGCACGCGTGAGTTGATAGGAGTCTGGAGGCAGGAAGGCTAATGCTAGGAGTGGAAGCAGCAGCAAGGCAGGGGCAAGGAGGGCATGAAGAGAGAATCTCAGGGAGTTTGTGGTGAAGCAAATATGAGTGCAGGGGACAAGCCTCAGGAACTCAGCCGCTGATGGAAGTTGGTGGCGAGGAAGGCCAGGATGCTTGCCACGGGACGGGCGCCGTGCCCCCAAGCCCATGTACCAACGAGACGGAAATAGAGCCAGGGCATTCTGGGGCACAGGCCTCTGCCCCTCGCTGCCCACAGTGCCTTGCTTCAGGGTGTAGACCAGAGGGGTAAAGAATGCCTTCTTTGGTTGGGGTACTTCCTGGGGATAATCCCGTGGTCCTGCCGCATTCACATGTCTCCCCTCATTGCATTCCGCCAAGAGTTGTTTGCAATTCAGGTCGCTCAAGCTGCATGGTACAGGGAATGGGAAACAGGTAAGGACAGCAGGGGAAGACACAAGTGCCAATGGGCTGGCCAACATGCAGGGCTGGGCTCCCTAGCCACGCCCACCACAACAATATCAGGCTTGATTCGATCAAGTCGGACCCAGTGCCCTGAAAACCCTTAGCACCTTCCAAGGCACGGTAAACTGGGTGTGCTCGCAAGTGCGTGAGTGTGTCCGTGTTTGGTTGTACGAGTGCGTGTGTGTTCCTGACACCGTACATGGGTGTACTTCCTAAACATAAGTCTGGATATGTGTAAATAGGCATCTGGATGTGGATCCAGGAGGTCCCGTCACAGTGTGTTCTGAGTGAGCATGTGGAGGCTGCGGCGAGTGACAGAGAAAGACAGAGATGGAGAGTGGGCTTGCATGTGAGAAATTTTCTGTCCATGTGCGGTGGCAGGAGTGTGTCCGATATGAAGTTGAACAGATGCAATTCAAAGTGTGTGCACGTATACTTGCTTGCTTGAAATTCCCAGGAAACCATTCATTTGGCAAGGCTGCCTTTAGTGCTGTCTGCTTCTCCAAGGTCTCCAGACATGAGTCCGGGGATGCTAAGCAGCCACTGCTGTTGGCGATCCGCATGACAGTGATGATGACGCCTACGAATAGCATTGCTGGGAGCCAGGGTGCCTTGGCCAACGCAGGGAAGCGTCAGAATTCCCTTTCCCTGGTGTCTGAGCATAGCACCCTGCAGGAGCCTTAAACTTATGGCTGTGAGCCAACGGCCCCCGCATTGCCAGCTCCTGCCTATAGCCATTATGACCCACCGCTACTCGGTAGGAGGAAGGATCTGGCAGAGATGTGGGCCAGAGAGGCCAGGCAAGAGGGCAAACAAGAGTGGAGCGGTCACCTGTGCAGTTAGGAGAACCCAATAACCCCTCACCTGCTGACCTTGAATCTCCATTCTGCTGTCATCGAACAGATGACGTGGATGGGGAGAGAGGTGGCGGATTCAGACACCGGCCACTTCCAGGACTGGCAAGGGCAGAGGAGGTGGGGGAGCTGTCCAACACGGGTTCAGCCAGGATGTGGGATGGAGCGGGAGCGGAGGTGAAAAGTGGACCCAGCCCGTCCCAGCGGGGATTCCAGGTGTGCGATTTGTGGCTCCGGAGGTCCTGTACTTCCCTGTTGGCCTGTGAGAACTGGTGAGCAGTCAGAGCCAACCCCTAAGGGCCTTCGCGTCCCTTTCGCTATGGCAACTCCACTTGGAACACTGGCACACGTCAGCAGGTGGCGCCTAGAACCTGATCACGTCACAGAGCGCCTAACCCTCCAGGCACCGCCCAGAGGCTTCCCAGCACCCCTGGGGCGCATGTGCAGTCAAGGAGGCATAAGCAGGGCCTGATGGGCTGTGAGCAACAACTGACTACCGCTAAGAGGCGTCACTCCCCCTCCCGCTAAAGCTGATCCTGTTGGAATGCAAATGCAAATGCACCTCAGCACACTGGGCAAGGCATAGAAACCCAAATCATCCAGCCACCTCCTGGAGGCTTTGCTACACGGCGGGCCGCGCATGCGCAGTCCTGCAACCTCAGAAGCACACCAGGCTGCTACCTAGCAAGCCAGTGAAGGGCTTCAAGTGGTCTCGGTCAAGTGAGCAGTTGCTTTTTCCAGACTAATAGGATGTCAGTCGCAGGAAAAGGAGCCACAAGGTAGAAAAGGAAGGCCCCAACCCTCCTCCCTCATATACACACCTCCTGCACAGAGAAAAGAAGCAGAGGGATTTGGGGACAGAACAGGGAGACTACAGCTTAGAGGAATGCGGACTGTTGTGCACGAGAGGACTGGGAGAGGCCAGGAGTACAGAGGCTGAGAGCAGAGGGCGAATTGGAGAAGATAACAAGGGCCAGGAAGAGGGAGGGGGTTCTGAATTCCTCAGAGGAAGGGACGAGATGCGTCGGGAGCTGTGTAGCCTGTGAAGCTCAGATGGAGGAGGAGGAAAATGGGAAGCAGAGGCAGGGGCGAAGAGGCAGAGGCCCGGTGGCACGCGTGAGTTGATAGGAGTCTGGAGGCAGGAAGGCTAATGCTAGGAGTGGAAGCAGCAGCAAGGCAGGGGCAAGGAGGGCATGAAGAGAGAATCTCAGGGAGTTTGTGGTGAAGCAAATATGAGTGCAGGGGACAAGCCTCAGGAACTCAGCCGCTGATGGAAGTTGGTGGCGAGGAAGGCCAGGATGCTTGCCACGGGACGGGCGCCGTGCCCCCAAGCCCATGTACCAACGAGACGGAAATAGAGCCAGGGCATTCTGGGGCACAGGCCTCTGCCCCTCGCTGCCCACAGTGCCTTGCTTCAGGGTGTAGACCAGAGGGGTAAAGAATGCCTTCTTTGGTTGGGGTACTTCCTGGGGATAATCCCGTGGTCCTGCCGCATTCACATGTCTCCCCTCATTGCATTCCGCCAAGAGTTGTTTGCAATTCAGGTCGCTCAAGCTGCATGGTACAGGGAATGGGAAACAGGTAAGGACAGCAGGGGAAGACACAAGTGCCAATGGGCTGGCCAACATGCAGGGCTGGGCTCCCTAGCCACGCCCACCACAACAATATCAGGCTTGATTCGATCAAGTCGGACCCAGTGCCCTGAAAACCCTTAGCACCTTCCAAGGCACGGTAAACTGGGTGTGCTCGCAAGTGCGTGAGTGTGTCCGTGTTTGGTTGTACGAGTGCGTGTGTGTTCCTGACACCGTACATGGGTGTACTTCCTAAACATAAGTCTGGATATGTGTAAATAGGCATCTGGATGTGGATCCAGGAGGTCCCGTCACAGTGTGTTCTGAGTGAGCATGTGGAGGCTGCGGCGAGTGACAGAGAAAGACAGAGATGGAGAGTGGGCTTGCATGTGAGAAATTTTCTGTCCATGTGCGGTGGCAGGAGTGTGTCCGATATGAAGTTGAACAGATGCAATTCAAAGTGTGTGCACGTATACTTGCTTGCTTGAAATTCCCAGGAAACCATTCATTTGGCAAGGCTGCCTTTAGTGCTGTCTGCTTCTCCAAGGTCTCCAGACATGAGTCCGGGGATGCTAAGCAGCCACTGCTGTTGGCGATCCGCATGACAGTGATGATGACGCCTACGAATAGCATTGCTGGGAGCCAGGGTGCCTTGGCCAACGCAGGGAAGCGTCAGAATTCCCTTTCCCTGGTGTCTGAGCATAGCACCCTGCAGGAGCCTTAAACTTATGGCTGTGAGCCAACGGCCCCCGCATTGCCAGCTCCTGCCTATAGCCATTATGACCCACCGCTACTCGGTAGGAGGAAGGATCTGGCAGAGATGTGGGCCAGAGAGGCCAGGCAAGAGGGCAAACAAGAGTGGAGCGGTCACCTGTGCAGTTAGGAGAACCCAATAACCCCTCACCTGCTGACCTTGAATCTCCATTCTGCTGTCATCGAACAGATGACGTGGATGGGGAGAGAGGTGGCGGATTCAGACACCGGCCACTTCCAGGACTGGCAAGGGCAGAGGAGGTGGGGGAGCTGTCCAACACGGGTTCAGCCAGGATGTGGGATGGAGCGGGAGCGGAGGTGAAAAGTGGACCCAGCCCGTCCCAGCGGGGATTCCAGGTGTGCGATTTGTGGCTCCGGAGGTCCTGTACTTCCCTGTTGGCCTGTGAGAACTGGTGAGCAGTCAGAGCCAACCCCTAAGGGCCTTCGCGTCCCTTTCGCTATGGCAACTCCACTTGGAACACTGGCACACGTCAGCAGGTGGCGCCTAGAACCTGATCACGTCACAGAGCGCCTAACCCTCCAGGCACCGCCCAGAGGCTTCCCAGCACCCCTGGGGCGCATGTGCAGTCAAGGAGGCATAAGCAGGGCCTGATGGGCTGTGAGCAACAACTGACTACCGCTAAGAGGCGTCACTCCCCCTCCCGCTAAAGCTGATCCTGTTGGAATGCAAATGCAAATGCACCTCAGCACACTGGGCAAGGCATAGAAACCCAAATCATCCAGCCACCTCCTGGAGGCTTTGCTACACGGCGGGCCGCGCATGCGCAGTCCTGCAACCTCAGAAGCACACCAGGCTGCTACCTAGCAAGCCAGTGAAGGGCTTCAAGTGGTCTCGGTCAAGTGAGCAGTTGCTTTTTCCAGACTAATAGGATGTCAGTCGCAGGAAAAGGAGCCACAAGGTAGAAAAGGAAGGCCCCAACCCTCCTCCCTCATATACACACCTCCTGCACAGAGAAAAGAAGCAGAGGGATTTGGGGACAGAACAGGGAGACTACAGCTTAGAGGAATGCGGACTGTTGTGCACGAGAGGACTGGGAGAGGCCAGGAGTACAGAGGCTGAGAGCAGAGGGCGAATTGGAGAAGATAACAAGGGCCAGGAAGAGGGAGGGGGTTCTGAATTCCTCAGAGGAAGGGACGAGATGCGTCGGGAGCTGTGTAGCCTGTGAAGCTCAGATGGAGGAGGAGGAAAATGGGAAGCAGAGGCAGGGGCGAAGAGGCAGAGGCCCGGTGGCACGCGTGAGTTGATAGGAGTCTGGAGGCAGGAAGGCTAATGCTAGGAGTGGAAGCAGCAGCAAGGCAGGGGCAAGGAGGGCATGAAGAGAGAATCTCAGGGAGTTTGTGGTGAAGCAAATATGAGTGCAGGGGACAAGCCTCAGGAACTCAGCCGCTGATGGAAGTTGGTGGCGAGGAAGGCCAGGATGCTTGCCACGGGACGGGCGCCGTGCCCCCAAGCCCATGTACCAACGAGACGGAAATAGAGCCAGGGCATTCTGGGGCACAGGCCTCTGCCCCTCGCTGCCCACAGTGCCTTGCTTCAGGGTGTAGACCAGAGGGGTAAAGAATGCCTTCTTTGGTTGGGGTACTTCCTGGGGATAATCCCGTGGTCCTGCCGCATTCACATGTCTCCCCTCATTGCATTCCGCCAAGAGTTGTTTGCAATTCAGGTCGCTCAAGCTGCATGGTACAGGGAATGGGAAACAGGTAAGGACAGCAGGGGAAGACACAAGTGCCAATGGGCTGGCCAACATGCAGGGCTGGGCTCCCTAGCCACGCCCACCACAACAATATCAGGCTTGATTCGATCAAGTCGGACCCAGTGCCCTGAAAACCCTTAGCACCTTCCAAGGCACGGTAAACTGGGTGTGCTCGCAAGTGCGTGAGTGTGTCCGTGTTTGGTTGTACGAGTGCGTGTGTGTTCCTGACACCGTACATGGGTGTACTTCCTAAACATAAGTCTGGATATGTGTAAATAGGCATCTGGATGTGGATCCAGGAGGTCCCGTCACAGTGTGTTCTGAGTGAGCATGTGGAGGCTGCGGCGAGTGACAGAGAAAGACAGAGATGGAGAGTGGGCTTGCATGTGAGAAATTTTCTGTCCATGTGCGGTGGCAGGAGTGTGTCCGATATGAAGTTGAACAGATGCAATTCAAAGTGTGTGCACGTATACTTGCTTGCTTGAAATTCCCAGGAAACCATTCATTTGGCAAGGCTGCCTTTAGTGCTGTCTGCTTCTCCAAGGTCTCCAGACATGAGTCCGGGGATGCTAAGCAGCCACTGCTGTTGGCGATCCGCATGACAGTGATGATGACGCCTACGAATAGCATTGCTGGGAGCCAGGGTGCCTTGGCCAACGCAGGGAAGCGTCAGAATTCCCTTTCCCTGGTGTCTGAGCATAGCACCCTGCAGGAGCCTTAAACTTATGGCTGTGAGCCAACGGCCCCCGCATTGCCAGCTCCTGCCTATAGCCATTATGACCCACCGCTACTCGGTAGGAGGAAGGATCTGGCAGAGATGTGGGCCAGAGAGGCCAGGCAAGAGGGCAAACAAGAGTGGAGCGGTCACCTGTGCAGTTAGGAGAACCCAATAACCCCTCACCTGCTGACCTTGAATCTCCATTCTGCTGTCATCGAACAGATGACGTGGATGGGGAGAGAGGTGGCGGATTCAGACACCGGCCACTTCCAGGACTGGCAAGGGCAGAGGAGGTGGGGGAGCTGTCCAACACGGGTTCAGCCAGGATGTGGGATGGAGCGGGAGCGGAGGTGAAAAGTGGACCCAGCCCGTCCCAGCGGGGATTCCAGGTGTGCGATTTGTGGCTCCGGAGGTCCTGTACTTCCCTGTTGGCCTGTGAGAACTGGTGAGCAGTCAGAGCCAACCCCTAAGGGCCTTCGCGTCCCTTTCGCTATGGCAACTCCACTTGGAACACTGGCACACGTCAGCAGGTGGCGCCTAGAACCTGATCACGTCACAGAGCGCCTAACCCTCCAGGCACCGCCCAGAGGCTTCCCAGCACCCCTGGGGCGCATGTGCAGTCAAGGAGGCATAAGCAGGGCCTGATGGGCTGTGAGCAACAACTGACTACCGCTAAGAGGCGTCACTCCCCCTCCCGCTAAAGCTGATCCTGTTGGAATGCAAATGCAAATGCACCTCAGCACACTGGGCAAGGCATAGAAACCCAAATCATCCAGCCACCTCCTGGAGGCTTTGCTACACGGCGGGCCGCGCATGCGCAGTCCTGCAACCTCAGAAGCACACCAGGCTGCTACCTAGCAAGCCAGTGAAGGGCTTCAAGTGGTCTCGGTCAAGTGAGCAGTTGCTTTTTCCAGACTAATAGGATGTCAGTCGCAGGAAAAGGAGCCACAAGGTAGAAAAGGAAGGCCCCAACCCTCCTCCCTCATATACACACCTCCTGCACAGAGAAAAGAAGCAGAGGGATTTGGGGACAGAACAGGGAGACTACAGCTTAGAGGAATGCGGACTGTTGTGCACGAGAGGACTGGGAGAGGCCAGGAGTACAGAGGCTGAGAGCAGAGGGCGAATTGGAGAAGATAACAAGGGCCAGGAAGAGGGAGGGGGTTCTGAATTCCTCAGAGGAAGGGACGAGATGCGTCGGGAGCTGTGTAGCCTGTGAAGCTCAGATGGAGGAGGAGGAAAATGGGAAGCAGAGGCAGGGGCGAAGAGGCAGAGGCCCGGTGGCACGCGTGAGTTGATAGGAGTCTGGAGGCAGGAAGGCTAATGCTAGGAGTGGAAGCAGCAGCAAGGCAGGGGCAAGGAGGGCATGAAGAGAGAATCTCAGGGAGTTTGTGGTGAAGCAAATATGAGTGCAGGGGACAAGCCTCAGGAACTCAGCCGCTGATGGAAGTTGGTGGCGAGGAAGGCCAGGATGCTTGCCACGGGACGGGCGCCGTGCCCCCAAGCCCATGTACCAACGAGACGGAAATAGAGCCAGGGCATTCTGGGGCACAGGCCTCTGCCCCTCGCTGCCCACAGTGCCTTGCTTCAGGGTGTAGACCAGAGGGGTAAAGAATGCCTTCTTTGGTTGGGGTACTTCCTGGGGATAATCCCGTGGTCCTGCCGCATTCACATGTCTCCCCTCATTGCATTCCGCCAAGAGTTGTTTGCAATTCAGGTCGCTCAAGCTGCATGGTACAGGGAATGGGAAACAGGTAAGGACAGCAGGGGAAGACACAAGTGCCAATGGGCTGGCCAACATGCAGGGCTGGGCTCCCTAGCCACGCCCACCACAACAATATCAGGCTTGATTCGATCAAGTCGGACCCAGTGCCCTGAAAACCCTTAGCACCTTCCAAGGCACGGTAAACTGGGTGTGCTCGCAAGTGCGTGAGTGTGTCCGTGTTTGGTTGTACGAGTGCGTGTGTGTTCCTGACACCGTACATGGGTGTACTTCTAAACATAAGTCTGGATATGTGTAAATAGGCATCTGGATGTGGATCCAGGAGGTCCCGTCACAGTGTGTTCTGAGTGAGCATGTGGAGGCTGCGGCGAGTGACAGAGAAAGACAGAGATGGAGAGTGGGCTTGCATGTGAGAAATTTTCTGTCCATGTGCGGTGGCAGGAGTGTGTCCGATATGAAGTTGAACAGATGCAATTCAAAGTGTGTGCACGTATACTTGCTTGCTTGAAATTCCCAGGAAACCATTCATTTGGCAAGGCTGCCTTTAGTGCTGTCTGCTTCTCCAAGGTCTCCAGACATGAGTCCGGGGATGCTAAGCAGCCACTGCTGTTGGCGATCCGCATGACAGTGATGATGACGCCTACGAATAGCATTGCTGGGAGCCAGGGTGCCTTGGCCAACGCAGGGAAGCGTCAGAATTCCCTTTCCCTGGTGTCTGAGCATAGCACCCTGCAGGAGCCTTAAACTTATGGCTGTGAGCCAACGGCCCCCGCATTGCCAGCTCCTGCCTATAGCCATTATGACCCACCGCTACTCGGTAGGAGGAAGGATCTGGCAGAGATGTGGGCCAGAGAGGCCAGGCAAGAGGGCAAACAAGAGTGGAGCGGTCACCTGTGCAGTTAGGAGAACCCAATAACCCCTCACCTGCTGACCTTGAATCTCCATTCTGCTGTCATCGAACAGATGACGTGGATGGGGAGAGAGGTGGCGGATTCAGACACCGGCCACTTCCAGGACTGGCAAGGGCAGAGGAGGTGGGGGAGCTGTCCAACACGGGTTCAGCCAGGATGTGGGATGGAGCGGGAGCGGAGGTGAAAAGTGGACCCAGCCCGTCCCAGCGGGGATTCCAGGTGTGCGATTTGTGGCTCCGGAGGTCCTGTACTTCCCTGTTGGCCTGTGAGAACTGGTGAGCAGTCAGAGCCAACCCCTAAGGGCCTTCGCGTCCCTTTCGCTATGGCAACTCCACTTGGAACACTGGCACACGTCAGCAGGTGGCGCCTAGAACCTGATCACGTCACAGAGCGCCTAACCCTCCAGGCACCGCCCAGAGGCTTCCCAGCACCCCTGGGGCGCATGTGCAGTCAAGGAGGCATAAGCAGGGCCTGATGGGCTGTGAGCAACAACTGACTACCGCTAAGAGGCGTCACTCCCCCTCCCGCTAAAGCTGATCCTGTTGGAATGCAAATGCAAATGCACCTCAGCACACTGGGCAAGGCATAGAAACCCAAATCATCCAGCCACCTCCTGGAGGCTTTGCTACACGGCGGGCCGCGCATGCGCAGTCCTGCAACCTCAGAAGCACACCAGGCTGCTACCTAGCAAGCCAGTGAAGGGCTTCAAGTGGTCTCGGTCAAGTGAGCAGTTGCTTTTTCCAGACTAATAGGATGTCAGTCGCAGGAAAAGGAGCCACAAGGTAGAAAAGGAAGGCCCCAACCCTCCTCCCTCATATACACACCTCCTGCACAGAGAAAAGAAGCAGAGGGATTTGGGGACAGAACAGGGAGACTACAGCTTAGAGGAATGCGGACTGTTGTGCACGAGAGGACTGGGAGAGGCCAGGAGTACAGAGGCTGAGAGCAGAGGGCGAATTGGAGAAGATAACAAGGGCCAGGAAGAGGGAGGGGGTTCTGAATTCCTCAGAGGAAGGGACGAGATGCGTCGGGAGCTGTGTAGCCTGTGAAGCTCAGATGGAGGAGGAGGAAAATGGGAAGCAGAGGCAGGGGCGAAGAGGCAGAGGCCCGGTGGCACGCGTGAGTTGATAGGAGTCTGGAGGCAGGAAGGCTAATGCTAGGAGTGGAAGCAGCAGCAAGGCAGGGGCAAGGAGGGCATGAAGAGAGAATCTCAGGGAGTTTGTGGTGAAGCAAATATGAGTGCAGGGGACAAGCCTCAGGAACTCAGCCGCTGATGGAAGTTGGTGGCGAGGAAGGCCAGGATGCTTGCCACGGGACGGGCGCCGTGCCCCCAAGCCCATGTACCAACGAGACGGAAATAGAGCCAGGGCATTCTGGGGCACAGGCCTCTGCCCCTCGCTGCCCACAGTGCCTTGCTTCAGGGTGTAGACCAGAGGGGTAAAGAATGCCTTCTTTGGTTGGGGTACTTCCTGGGGATAATCCCGTGGTCCTGCCGCATTCACATGTCTCCCCTCATTGCATTCCGCCAAGAGTTGTTTGCAATTCAGGTCGCTCAAGCTGCATGGTACAGGGAATGGGAAACAGGTAAGGACAGCAGGGGAAGACACAAGTGCCAATGGGCTGGCCAACATGCAGGGCTGGGCTCCCTAGCCACGCCCACCACAACAATATCAGGCTTGATTCGATCAAGTCGGACCCAGTGCCCTGAAAACCCTTAGCACCTTCCAAGGCACGGTAAACTGGGTGTGCTCGCAAGTGCGTGAGTGTGTCCGTGTTTGGTTGTACGAGTGCGTGTGTGTTCCTGACACCGTACATGGGTGTACTTCCTAAACATAAGTCTGGATATGTGTAAATAGGCATCTGGATGTGGATCCAGGAGGTCCCGTCACAGTGTGTTCTGAGTGAGCATGTGGAGGCTGCGGCGAGTGACAGAGAAAGACAGAGATGGAGAGTGGGCTTGCATGTGAGAAATTTTCTGTCCATGTGCGGTGGCAGGAGTGTGTCCGATATGAAGTTGAACAGATGCAATTCAAAGTGTGTGCACGTATACTTGCTTGCTTGAAATTCCCAGGAAACCATTCATTTGGCAAGGCTGCCTTTAGTGCTGTCTGCTTCTCCAAGGTCTCCAGACATGAGTCCGGGGATGCTAAGCAGCCACTGCTGTTGGCGATCCGCATGACAGTGATGATGACGCCTACGAATAGCATTGCTGGGAGCCAGGGTGCCTTGGCCAACGCAGGGAAGCGTCAGAATTCCCTTTCCCTGGTGTCTGAGCATAGCACCCTGCAGGAGCCTTAAACTTATGGCTGTGAGCCAACGGCCCCCGCATTGCCAGCTCCTGCCTATAGCCATTATGACCCACCGCTACTCGGTAGGAGGAAGGATCTGGCAGAGATGTGGGCCAGAGAGGCCAGGCAAGAGGGCAAACAAGAGTGGAGCGGTCACCTGTGCAGTTAGGAGAACCCAATAACCCCTCACCTGCTGACCTTGAATCTCCATTCTGCTGTCATCGAACAGATGACGTGGATGGGGAGAGAGGTGGCGGATTCAGACACCGGCCACTTCCAGGGACTGGCAAGGGCAGAGGAGGTGGGGGAGCTGTCCAACACGGGTTCAGCCAGGATGTGGGATGGAGCGGGAGCGGAGGTGAAAAGTGGACCCAGCCCGTCCCAGCGGGGATTCCAGGTGTGCGATTTGTGGCTCCGGAGGTCCTGTACTTCCCTGTTGGCCTGTGAGAACTGGTGAGCAGTCAGAGCCAACCCCTAAGGGCCTTCGCGTCCCTTTCGCTATGGCAACTCCACTTGGAACACTGGCACACGTCAGCAGGTGGCGCCTAGAACCTGATCACGTCACAGAGCGCCTAACCCTCCAGGCACCGCCCAGAGGCTTCCCAGCACCCCTGGGGCGCATGTGCAGTCAAGGAGGCATAAGCAGGGCCTGATGGGCTGTGAGCAACAACTGACTACCGCTAAGAGGCGTCACTCCCCCTCCCGCTAAAGCTGATCCTGTTGGAATGCAAATGCAAATGCACCTCAGCACACTGGGCAAGGCATAGAAACCCAAATCATCCAGCCACCTCCTGGAGGCTTTGCTACACGGCGGGCCGCGCATGCGCAGTCCTGCAACCTCAGAAGCACACCAGGCTGCTACCTAGCAAGCCAGTGAAGGGCTTCAAGTGGTCTCGGTCAAGTGAGCAGTTGCTTTTTCCAGACTAATAGGATGTCAGTCGCAGGAAAAGGAGCCACAAGGTAGAAAAGGAAGGCCCCAACCCTCCTCCCTCATATACACACCTCCTGCACAGAGAAAAGAAGCAGAGGGATTTGGGGACAGAACAGGGAGACTACAGCTTAGAGGAATGCGGACTGTTGTGCACGAGAGGACTGGGAGAGGCCAGGAGTACAGAGGCTGAGAGCAGAGGGCGAATTGGAGAAGATAACAAGGGCCAGCAAGAGGGAGGGGGTTCTGAATTCCTCAGAGGAAGGGACGAGATGCGTCGGGAGCTGTGTAGCCTGTGAAGCTCAGATGGAGGAGGAGGAAAATGGGAAGCAGAGGCAGGGACAAAGAGGCAGAGGCCCGGTGGCACGCGTGAGTTGATAGGAGTCTGGAGGCAGGAAGGCTAATGCTAGGAGTGGAAGCAGCAGCAAGGCAGGGGCAAGGAGGGCATGAAGAGAGAATCTCAGGGAGTTTGTGGTGAAGCAAATATGAGTGCAGGGGACAAGCCTCAGGAACTCAGCCGCTGATGGAAGTTGGTGGCGAGGAAGGCCAGGATGCTTGCCACGGGACGGGCGCCGTGCCCCCAAGCCCATGTACCAACGAGACGGAAATAGAGCCAGGGCATTCTGGGGCACAGGCCTCTGCCCCTCGCTGCCCACAGTGCCTTGCTTCAGGGTGTAGACCAGAGGGGTAAAGAATGCCTTCTTTGGTTGGCGTACTTCCTGGGGATAATCCCGTGGTCCTGCCGCATTCACATGTCTCCCCTCATTGCATTCCGCCAAGAGTTGTTTGCAATTCAGGTCGCTCAAGCTGCATGGTACAGGGAATGGGAAACAGGTAAGGACAGCAGGGGAAGACACAAGTGCCAATGGGCTGGCCAACATGCAGGGCTGGGCTCCCAACCACGCCCACCACAACAATATCAGGCTTGATTCGATCAAGTCGGACCCTGTGCCATGAAAACCCTTAGCACCTTCCAAGGCACGGTAAACTGGGTGTGCTCGCAAGTGCGTGAGTGTGTCCGTGTTTGGTTGTACGAGTGCGTGTGTGTTCCTGACACCGTACATGGGTGTACTTCCTAAACATAAGTCTGGATATGTGTAAATAGGCATCTGGATGTGGTTCCAGGAGGTCCCGTCACAGTGTGTTCTGAGTGAGCATGTGGAGGCTGCGGCAAGTGACAGAGAAAGACAGAGATGGAGAGTGGGCTTGCATGTGAGAAATTTTCTGTCCATGTGCGGTGGTAGGAGTGTGTCCGATATGAAGTTGAACAGATGCAATTCAAAGTGTGTGCACGTATACTTGCTTGCTTGAAATTCCCAGGAAACCACTCATTTGGCAAGGCTGCCTTTAGTGCTGTCTGCTTCTCCAAGGTCTCCAGACATGAGTCCGGGGATGCTAAGCAGCCACTGCTGTTGGCGATCCGCATGACAGTGATGATGACGCCTACGAATAGCATTGCTGGGAGCCAGGGTGCCTTGGCCAACGCAGGGAAGCGTCAGAATTCCCTTTCCCTGGTGTCTGAGCATAGCACCCTGCAGGAGCCTAAAACTTATGGCTGTGAGCCAACGGCCCCCGCATTGCCAGCTCCTGCCTATAGCCATTATGACCCACCGCTACTCGGTAGGAGGAAGGATCTGGCAGAGATGTGGGCCAGAGAGGCCAGGCAAGAGGGCAAACAAGAGTGGAGCGGTCACCTGTGCAGTTAGGAGAACCCAATAACCCCTCACCTGCTGACCTTGAATCTCCATTGTGCTGTCATCGAACAGATGACGTGGGTGGGGAGAGAGGTGGCGGATTCAGACACCGGCCACTTCCGGGACTGGCAAGGGCAGAGGAGGTGGGGGAGCTGTCCAACACGGGTTCAGCCAGGATGTGGGATGGAGCGGGAGCGGAGGTGAAAAGTGGACCCAGCCCGTCCCAGCGGGGATTCCAGGTGTGCGATTTGTGGCTCCGGAGGTCCTGTACTTCCCTGTTGGCCTGTGAGAACTGGTGAGCAGTCAGAGCCAACCCCTAAGGGCCTTCGCGTCCCTTTCACTATGGCAACTCCACTTGGAACACTGGCACACGTCAGCAGGTGGCGCCTAGAACCTGATCACGTCACAGAGCGCCTAACCCTCCAGGCACCGCCCAGAGGCTTCCCAGCACCCCTGGGGCGCATGTGCAGTCAAGGAGGCATAAGCAGGGCCTGATGGGCTGTGAGCAACAACTGACTACCGCTAAGAGGCGTCACTCCCCCTCCCGCTAAAGCTGATCCTGTTGGAATGCAAATGCAAATGCACCTCAGCACACTGGGCAAGGCATAGAAACCCAAATCATCCAGCCACCTCCTGGAGGCTTTGCTACACGGCGGGCCGCGCATGCGCAGTCCTGCAACCTCAGAAGCACACCAGGCTGCTACCTAGCAAGCCAGTGAAGGGCTTCAAGTGGTCTCGGTCAAGTGAGCAGTTGCTTTTTCCAGACTAATAGGATGTCAGTCGCAGGAAAAGGAGCCACAAGGTAGAAAAGGAAGGCCCCAACCCTCCTCCCTCATATACACACCTCCTGCACAGAGAAAAGAAGCAGAGGGATTTGGGGACAGAACAGGGAGACTACAGCTTAGAGGAATGCGGACTGTTGTGCACGAGAGGACTGGGAGAGGCCAGGAGTACAGAGGCTGAGAGCAGAGGGCGAATTGGAGAAGATAACAAGGGCCAGGAAGAGGGAGGGGGTTCTGAATTCCTCAGAGGAAGGGACGAGATGCGTCGGGAGCTGTGTAGCCTGTGAAGCTCAGATGGAGGAGGAGGAAAATGGGAAGCAGAGGCAGGGGCAAAGAGGCAGAGGCCCGGTGGCACGCGTGAGTTGATAGGAGTCTGGAGGCAGGAAGGCTAATGCTAGGAGTGGAAGCAGCAGCAAGGCAGGGGCAAGGAGGGCATGAAGAGAGAATCTCAGGGAGTTTGTGGTGAAGCAAATATGAGTGCAGGGGACAAGCCTCAGGAACTCAGCCGCTGATGGAAGTTGGTGGCGAGGAAGGCCAGGATGCTTGCCACGGGACGGGCGCCGTGCCCCCAAGCCCATGTACCAACGAGACGGAAATAGAGCCAGGGCATTCTGGGGCACAGGCCTCTGCCCCTCGCTGCCCACAGTGCCTTGCTTCAGGGTGTAGACCAGAGGGGTAAAGAATGCCTTCTTTGGTTGGCGTACTTCCTGGGGATAATCCCGTGGTCCTGCCGCATTCACATGTCTCCCCTCATTGCATTCCGCCAAGAGTTGTTTGCAATTCAGGTCGCTCAAGCTGCATGGTACAGGGAATGGGAAACAGGTAAGGACAGCAGGGGAAGACACAAGTGCCAATGGGCTGGCCAACATGCAGGGCTGGGCTCCCAACCACGCCCACCACAACAATATCAGGCTTGATTCGATCAAGTCGGACCCTGTGCCATGAAAACCCTTAGCACCTTCCAAGGCACGGTAAACTGGGTGTGCTCGCAAGTGCGTGAGTGTGTCCGTGTTTGGTTGTACGAGTGCGTGTGTGTTCCTGACACCGTACATGGGTGTACTTCCTAAACATAAGTCTGGATATGTGTAAATAGGCATCTGGATGTGGTTCCAGGAGGTCCCGTCACAGTGTGTTCTGAGTGAGCATGTGGAGGCTGCGGCAAGTGACAGAGAAAGACAGAGATGGAGAGTGGGCTTGCATGTGAGAAATTTTCTGTCCATGTGCGGTGGTAGGAGTGTGTCCGATATGAAGTTGAACAGATGCAATTCAAAGTGTGTGCACGTATACTTGCTTGCTTGAAATTCCCAGGAAACCACTCATTTGGCAAGGCTGCCTTTAGTGCTGTCTGCTTCTCCAAGGTCTCCAGACATGAGTCCGGGGATGCTAAGCAGCCACTGCTGTTGGCGATCCGCATGACAGTGATGATGACGCCTACGAATAGCATTGCTGGGAGCCAGGGTGCCTTGGCCAACGCAGGGAAGCGTCAGAATTCCCTTTCCCTGGTGTCTGAGCATAGCACCCTGCAGGAGCCTAAAACTTATGGCTGTGAGCCAACGGCCCCCGCATTGCCAGCTCCTGCCTATAGCCATTATGACCCACCGCTACTCGGTAGGAGGAAGGATCTGGCAGAGATGTGGGCCAGAGAGGCCAGGCAAGAGGGCAAACAAGAGTGGAGCGGTCACCTGTGCAGTTAGGAGAACCCAATAACCCCTCACCTGCTGACCTTGAATCTCCATTGTGCTGTCATCGAACAGATGACGTGGGTGGGGAGAGAGGTGGCGGATTCAGACACCGGCCACTTCCGGGACTGGCAAGGGCAGAGGAGGTGGGGGAGCTGTCCAACACGGGTTCAGCCAGGATGTGGGATGGAGCGGGAGCGGAGGTGAAAAGTGGACCCAGCCCGTCCCAGCGGGGATTCCAGGTGTGCGATTTGTGGCTCCGGAGGTCCTGTACTTCCCTGTTGGCCTGTGAGAACTGGTGAGCAGTCAGAGCCAACCCCTAAGGGCCTTCGCGTCCCTTTCACTATGGCAACTCCACTTGGAACACTGGCACACGTCAGCAGGTGGCGCCTAGAACCTGATCACGTCACAGAGCGCCTAACCCTCCAGGCACCGCCCAGAGGCTTCCCAGCACCCCTGGGGCGCATGTGCAGTCAAGGAGGCATAAGCAGGGCCTGATGGGCTGTGAGCAACAACTGACTACCGCTAAGAGGCGTCACTCCCCCTCCCGCTAAAGCTGATCCTGTTGGAATGCAAATGCAAATGCACCTCAGCACACTGGGCAAGGCATAGAAACCCAAATCATCCAGCCACCTCCTGGAGGCTTTGCTACACGGCGGGCCGCGCATGCGCAGTCCTGCAACCTCAGAAGCACACCAGGCTGCTACCTAGCAAGCCAGTGAAGGGCTTCAAGTGGTCTCGGTCAAGTGAGCAGTTGCTTTTTCCAGACTAATAGGACGTCAGTCGCAGGAAAAGGAGCCACAAGGTAGAAAAGGAAGGCCCCAACCCTCCTCCCTCATATACACACCTCCTGCACAGAGAAAAGAAGCAGAGGGATTTGGGGACAGAACAGGGAGACTACAGCTTAGAGGAATGCGGACTGTTGTGCACGAGAGGACTGGGAGAGGCCAGGAGTACAGAGGCTGAGAGCAGAGGGCGAATTGGAGAAGATAACAAGGGCCAGCAAGAGGGAGGGGGTTCTGAATTCCTCAGAGGAAGGGACGAGATGCGTCGGGAGCTGTGTAGCCTGTGAAGCTCAGATGGAGGAGGAGGAAAATGGGAAGCAGAGGCAGGGGCAAAGAGGCAGAGGCCCGGTGGCACGCGTGAGTTGATAGGAGTCTGGAGGCAGGAAGGCTAATGCTAGGAGTGGAAGCAGCAGCAAGGCAGGGGCAAGGAGGGCATGAAGAGAGAATCTCAGGGAGTTTGTGGTGAAGCAAATATGAGTGCAGGGGACAAGCCTCAGGAACTCAGCCGCTGATGGAAGTTGGTGGCGAGGAAGGCCAGGATGCTTGCCACGGGACGGGCGCCGTGCCCCCAAGCCCATGTACCAACGAGACGGAAATAGAGCCAGGGCATTCTGGGGCACAGGCCTCTGCCCCTCGCTGCCCACAGTGCCTTGCTTCAGGGTGTAGACCAGAGGGGTAAAGAATGCCTTCTTTGGTTGGCGTACTTCCTGGGGATAATCCCGTGGTCCTGCCGCATTCACATGTCTCCCCTCATTGCATTCCGCCAAGAGTTGTTTGCAATTCAGGTCGCTCAAGCTGCATGGTACAGGGAATGGGAAACAGGTAAGGACAGCAGGGGAAGACACAAGTGCCAATGGGCTGGCCAACATGCAGGGCTGGGCTCCCAACCACGCCCACCACAACAATATCAGGCTTGATTCGATCAAGTCGGACCCTGTGCCATGAAAACCCTTAGCACCTTCCAAGGCACGGTAAACTGGGTGTGCTCGCAAGTGCGTGAGTGTGTCCGTGTTTGGTTGTACGAGTGCGTGTGTGTTCCTGACACCGTACATGGGTGTACTTCCTAAACATAAGTCTGGATATGTGTAAATAGGCATCTGGATGTGGTTCCAGGAGGTCCCGTCACAGTGTGTTCTGAGTGAGCATGTGGAGGCTGCGGCAAGTGACAGAGAAAGACAGAGATGGAGAGTGGGCTTGCATGTGAGAAATTTTCTGTCCATGTGCGGTGGTAGGAGTGTGTCCGATATGAAGTTGAACAGATGCAATTCAAAGTGTGTGCACGTATACTTGCTTGCTTGAAATTCCCAGGAAACCACTCATTTGGCAAGGCTGCCTTTAGTGCTGTCTGCTTCTCCAAGGTCTCCAGACATGAGTCCGGGGATGCTAAGCAGCCACTGCTGTTGGCGATCCGCATGACAGTGATGATGACGCCTACGAATAGCATTGCTGGGAGCCAGGGTGCCTTGGCCAACGCAGGGAAGCGTCAGAATTCCCTTTCCCTGGTGTCTGAGCATAGCACCCTGCAGGAGCCTAAAACTTATGGCTGTGAGCCAACGGCCCCCGCATTGCCAGCTCCTGCCTATAGCCATTATGACCCACCGCTACTCGGTAGGAGGAAGGATCTGGCAGAGATGTGGGCCAGAGAGGCCAGGCAAGAGGGCAAACAAGAGTGGAGCGGTCACCTGTGCAGTTAGGAGAACCCAATAACCCCTCCCCTGCTGACCTTGAATCTCCATTGTGCTGTCATCGAACAGATGACGTGGGTGGGGAGAGAGGTGGCGGATTCAGACACCGGCCACTTCCGGGACTGGCAAGGGCAGAGGAGGTGGGGGAGCTGTCCAACACGGGTTCAGCCAGGATGTGGGATGGAGCGGGAGCGGAGGTGAAAAGTGGACCCAGCCCGTCCCAGCGGGGATTCCAGGTGTGCGATTTGTGGCTCCGGAGGTCCTGTACTTCCCTGTTGGCCTGTGAGAACTGGTGAGCAGTCAGAGCCAACCCCTAAGGGCCTTCGCGTCCCTTTCACTATGGCAACTCCACTTGGAACACTGGCACACGTCAGCAGGTGGCGCCTAGAACCTGATCACGTCACAGAGCGCCTAACCCTCCAGGCACCGCCCAGAGGCTTCCCAGCACCCCTGGGGCGCATGTGCAGTCAAGGAGGCATAAGCAGGGCCTGATGGGCTGTGAGCAACAACTGACTACCGCTAAGAGGCGTCACTCCCCCTCCCGCTAAAGCTGATCCTGTTGGAATGCAAATGCAAATGCACCTCAGCACACTGGGCAAGGCATAGAAACCCAAATCATCCAGCCACCTCCTGGAGGCTTTGCTACACGGCGGGCCGCGCATGCGCAGTCCTGCAACCTCAGAAGCACACCAGGCTGCTACCTAGCAAGCCAGTGAAGGGCTTCAAGTGGTCTCGGTCAAGTGAGCAGTTGCTTTTTCCAGACTAATAGGATGTCAGTCGCAGGAAAAGGAGCCACAAGGTAGAAAAGGAAGGCCCCAACCCTCCTCCCTCATATACACACCTCCTGCACAGAGAAAAGAAGCAGAGGGATTTGGGGACAGAACAGGGAGACTACAGCTTAGAGGAATGCGGACTGTTGTGCACGAGAGGACTGGGAGAGGCCAGGAGTACAGAGGCTGAGAGCAGAGGGCGAATTGGAGAAGATAACAAGGGCCAGGAAGAGGGAGGGGGTTCTGAATTCCTCAGAGGAAGGGACGAGATGCGTCGGGAGCTGTGTAGCCTGTGAAGCTCAGATGGAGGAGGAGGAAAATGGGAAGCAGAGGCAGGGGCAAAGAGGCAGAGGCCCGGTGGCACGCGTGAGTTGATAGGAGTCTGGAGGCAGGAAGGCTAATGCTAGGAGTGGAAGCAGCAGCAAGGCAGGGGCAAGGAGGGCATGAAGAGAGAATCTCAGGGAGTTTGTGGTGAAGCAAATATGAGTGCAGGGGACAAGCCTCAGGAACTCAGCCGCTGATGGAAGTTGGTGGCGAGGAAGGCCAGGATGCTTGCCACGGGACGGGCGCCGTGCCCCCAAGCCCATGTACCAACGAGACGGAAATAGAGCCAGGGCATTCTGGGGCACAGGCCTCTGCCCCTCGCTGCCCACAGTGCCTTGCTTCAGGGTGTAGACCAGAGGGGTAAAGAATGCCTTCTTTGGTTGGCGTACTTCCTGGGGATAATCCCGTGGTCCTGCCGCATTCACATGTCTCCCCTCATTGCATTCCGCCAAGAGTTGTTTGCAATTCAGGTCGCTCAAGCTGCATGGTACAGGGAATGGGAAACAGGTAAGGACAGCAGGGGAAGACACAAGTGCCAATGGGCTGGCCAACATGCAGGGCTGGGCTCCCAACCACGCCCACCACAACAATATCAGGCTTGATTCGATCAAGTCGGACCCTGTGCCATGAAAACCCTTAGCACCTTCCAAGGCACGGTAAACTGGGTGTGCTCGCAAGTGCGTGAGTGTGTCCGTGTTTGGTTGTACGAGTGCGTGTGTGTTCCTGACACCGTACATGGGTGTACTTCCTAAACATAAGTCTGGATATGTGTAAATAGGCATCTGGATGTGGTTCCAGGAGGTCCCGTCACAGTGTGTTCTGAGTGAGCATGTGGAGGCTGCGGCAAGTGACAGAGAAAGACAGAGATGGAGAGTGGGCTTGCATGTGAGAAATTTTCTGTCCAAGTGCGGTGGTAGGAGTGTGTCCGATATGAAGTTGAACAGATGCGATTCAAAGTGTGTGCACGTATACTTGCTTGCTTGAAATTCCCAGGAAACCACTCATTTGGCAAGGCTGCCTTTAGTGCTGTCTGCTTCTCCAAGGTCTCCAGACATGAGTCCGGGGATGCTAAGCAGCCACTGCTGTTGGCGATCCGCATGACAGTGATGATGACGCCTACGAATAGCATTGCTGGGAGCCAGGGTGCCTTGGCCAACGCAGGGAAGCGTCAGAATTCCCTTTCCCTGGTGTCTGAGCATAGCACCCTGCAGGAGCCTAAAACTTATGGCTGTGAGCCAACGGCCCCCGCATTGCCAGCTCCTGCCTATAGCCATTATGACCCACCGCTACTCGGTAGGAGGAAGGATCTGGCAGAGATGTGGGCCAGAGAGGCCAGGCAAGAGGGCAAACAAGAGTGGAGCGGTCACCTGTGCAGTTAGGAGAACCCAATAACCCCTCACCTGCTGACCTTGAATCTCCATTGTGCTGTCATCGAACAGATGACGTGGGTGGGGAGAGAGGTGGCGGATTCAGACACCGCCACTTCCGGGACTGGCAAGGGCAGAGGAGGTGGGGGAGCTGTCCAACACGGGTTCAGCCAGGATGTGGGATGGAGCGGGAGCGGAGGTGAAAAGTGGACCCAGCCCGTCCCAGCGGGGATTCCAGGTGTGCGATTTGTGGCTCCGGAGGTCCTGTACTTCCCTGTTGGCCTGTGAGAACTGGTGAGCAGTCAGAGCCAACCCCTAAGGGCCTTCGCGTCCCTTTCACTATGGCAACTCCACTTGGAACACTGGCACACGTCAGCAGGTGGCGCCTAGAACCTGATCACGTCACAGAGCGCCTAACCCTCCAGGCACCGCCCAGAGGCTTCCCAGCACCCCTGGGGCGCATGTGCAGTCAAGGAGGCATAAGCAGGGCCTGATGGGCTGTGAGCAACAACTGACTACCGCTAAGAGGCGTCACTCCCCTCCCGCTAAAGCTGATCCTGTTGGAATGCAAATGCAAATGCACCTCAGCACACTGGGCAAGGCATAGAAACCCAAATCATCCAGCCACCTCCTGGAGGCTTTGCTACACGGCGGGCCGCGCATGCGCAGTCCTGCAACCTCAGAAGCACACCAGGCTGCTACCTAGCAAGCCAGTGAAGGGCTTCAAGTGGTCTCGGTCAAGTGAGCAGTTGCTTTTTCCAGACTAATAGGATGTCAGTCGCAGGAAAAGGAGCCACAAGGTAGAAAAGGAAGGCCCCAACCCTCCTCCCTCATATACACACCTCCTGCACAGAGAAAAGAAGCAGAGGGATTTGGGGACAGAACAGGGAGACTACAGCTTAGAGGAATGCGGACTGTTGTGCACGAGAGGACTGGGAGAGGCCAGGAGTACAGAGGCTGAGAGCAGAGGGCGAATTGGAGAAGATAACAAGGGCCAGCAAGAGGGAGGGGGTTCTGAATTCCTCAGAGGAAGGGACGAGATGCGTCGGGAGCTGTGTAGCCTGTGAAGCTCAGATGGAGGAGGAGGAAAATGGGAAGCAGAGGCAGGGGCAAAGAGGCAGAGGCCCGGTGGCACGCGTGAGTTGATAGGAGTCTGGAGGCAGGAAGGCTAATGCTAGGAGTGGAAGCAGCAGCAAGGCAGGGGCAAGGAGGGCATGAAGAGAGAATCTCAGGGAGTTTGTGGTGAAGCAAATATGAGTGCAGGGGACAAGCCTCAGGAACTCAGCCGCTGATGGAAGTTGGTGGCGAGGAAGGCCAGGATGCTTGCCACGGGACGGGCGCCGTGCCCCAAGCCCATGTACCAACGAGACGGAAATAGAGCCAGGGCATTCTGGGCACAGGCCTCTGCCCCTCGCTGCCCACAGTGCCTTGCTTCAGGGTGTAGACCAGAGGGGTAAAGAATGCCTTCTTTGGTTGGCGTACTTCCTGGGGATAATCCCGTGGTCCTGCCGCATTCACATGTCTTCCCTCATTGCATTCCGCCAAGAGTTGTTTGCAATTCAGGTCGCTCAAGCTGCATGGTACAGGGAATGGGAAACAGGTAAGGACAGCAGGGGAAGACACAAGTGCCAATGGGCTGGCCAACATGCAGGGCTGGGCTCCCTAGCCACGCCCACCACAACAATATCAGGCTTGATTCGATCAAGTCCGACCCAGTGCCCTGAAAACCCTTAGCACCTTCCAAGGCACGGTAAACTGGGTGTGCTCGCAAGTGCGTGAGTGTGTCCGTGTTTGGTTGTACGAGTGCGTGTGTGTTCCTGACACCGTACATGGGTGTACTTCCTAAACATAAGTCTGGATATGTGTAAATAGGCATCTGGATGTGGATCCAGGAGGTCCCGTCACAGTGTGTTCTGAGTGAGCATGTGGAGGCTGCGGCGAGTGACAGAGAAAGACAGAGATGGAGAGTGGGCTTGCATGTGAGAAATTTTCTGTCCATGTGCGGTGGCAGGAGTGTGTCCGATATGAAGTTGAACAGATGCAATTCAAAGTGTGTGCACGTATACTTGCTTGCTTGAAATTCCCAGGAAACCATTCATTTGGCAAGGCTGCCTTTAGTGCTGTCTGCTTCTCCAAGGTCTCCAGACATGAGTCCGGGGATGCTAAGCAGCCACTGCTGTTGGCGATCCGCATGACAGTGATGATGACGCCTACGAATAGCATTGCTGGGAGCCAGGGTGCCTTGGCCAACGCAGGGAAGCGTCAGAATGCCCTTTCCCTGGTGTCTGAGCATAGCACCCTGCAGGAGCCTTAAACTTATGGCTGTGAGCCAACGGCCCCCGCATTGCCAGCTCCTGCCTATAGCCATTATGACCCACCGCTACTCGGTAGGAGGAGGATCTGGCAGAGATGTGGGCCAGAGAGGCCAGGCAAGAGGGGCAAACAAGAGTGGAGCGGTCACCTGTGCAGTTAGGAGAACCCAATAACCCTCACCTGCTGACCTTGAATCTCCATTCTGCTGTCATCGAACAGATGACGTGGATGGGGAGAGAGGTGGCGGATTCAGACACCGGCCACTTCCAGGACTGGCAAGGGCAGAGGAGGTGGGGGAGCTGTCCAACACGGGTTCAGCCAGGATGTGGGATGGAGCGGGAGCGGAGGTGAAAAGTGGACCCAGCCCGTCCCAGCGGGGATTCCAGGTGTGCGATTTGTGGCTCCGGAGGTCCTGTACTTCCTGTTGGCCTGTGAGAACTGGTGAGCAGTCAGAGCCAACCCCTAAGGGCCTTCGCGTCCCTTTCGCTATGGCAACTCCACTTGGAACACTGGCACACGTCAGCAGGTGGCGCCTAGAACCTGATCACGTCACAGAGCGCACTAACCCTCCAGGCACCGCCCAGAGGCTTCCCAGCACCCCTGGGGCGCATGTGCAGTCAAGGAGGCATAAGCAGGGCCTGATGGGCTGTGAGCAACAACTGACTACCGCTAAGAGGCGTCACTCCCCCTCCCGCTAAAGCTGATCCTGTTGGATTGCAAATGCAAATGCACCTCAGCACACTGGGCAAGGCATAGAAACCCAAATCATCCAGCCACCTCCTGGAGGCTTTGCTACACGGCGGGCCGCGCATGCGCAGTCCGGCAACATCAGAAGCACACCAGGCTGCTAACTAGCAGGCCAGTGAAGGGCTTCAAGTGGTCTCGGTCAAGTGAGCAGTTGCTTTTTCCAGACTAATAGGATGTCAGTCGCAGGAAAGGAGCCACAAGGTAGAAAAGGAAGGCCCCAACCCTCCTCCCTCATATACACACCTCCTGCACAGAGAAAGAAGCAGAGGGATTTGGGGACAGAACAGGGAGACTACAGCTTAGAGGATTGCGGACTGTTGTGCACGAGAGGACTGGGAGAGGCCAGGACTACAGAGGCTGAGAGCAGAGGGCGAATTGGAGAAGATAACAAGGGCCAGGAAGAGGGAGGGGGTTCTAAATGCCTCAGAGGAAGGGACGAGATGCGTCGGGAGCTGTGTAGCCTGTGAAGCTCAGATGGAGGAGGAGGAAAATGGGAAGCAGAGGCAGGGGCGAAGAGGCAGAGGCCCGGTGGCACGCGTGGGTTGATAGGAGTCTGGAGGCAGGAAGGCTAATGCTAGGAGTGGAAGCGAGCAGCAAGGCAGGGCAAGGAGGGCATGAAGAGAGAATCTCAGGGAGTTTGTGGTGAAGCAAATATGAGTGCAGGGGACAAGCCTCAGGAACTCAGCCGCTGATGGACAGTTGGTGGCGAGGAAGGCCAGGATGCTTGCCATGGGACGGGCGCCGTGCCCCCAAGCCCATGTACCAAGGAGACCGAAATAGAGCCAGGGCATTCTGGGGCACAGGCCTCTGCCCCTCGCTGCCCACAGTGCCTTGCTTCAGGGTGTAGACCAGAGGGGTAAAGAATGCCTTCTTTGGTTGGGGTACTTCCTGGGGATAATCCCGTGGTCCTGCCGCATTCACATGTCTCCCCTCATTGCATTCCGCCAAGAGTTGTTTGCAATTCAGGTCGCTCAAGCTGCATGGTACAGGGAATGGGAAACAGGTAAGGACAGCAGGGGAAGACACAAGTGCCAATGGGCTGGCCAACATGCAGGGCTGGGCTCCCTAGCCACGCCCACCACAACAATATCAGGCTTGATTCGATCAAGTCCGACCCAGTGCCCTGAAAAACCCGTTAGCACCTTCCAAGGCACGGTAAACTGGGTGTGCTCGCAAGTGCGTGAGTGTGTCCGTGTTTGGTTGTACGAGTGCGTGTGTGTTCCTGACACCGTACATGGGTGTACTTCCTAAACATAAGTCTGGATATGTGTAAATAGGCATCTGGATGTGGATCCAGGAGGTCCCGTCACAGTGTGTTCTGAGTGAGCATGTGGAGGCTGCGGCGAGTGACAGAGAAAGACAGAGATGGAGAGTGGGCTTGCATGTGAGAAATTTTCTGTCAATGTGCGGTGGCAGGAGTGTGTCCGATATGAAGTTGAACAGATGCAATTCAAAGTGTGTGCACGTATACTTGCTTGCTTGAAATTCCCAGGAAACCATTCATTTGGCAAGGCTGCCTTTAGTGCTGTCTGCTTCTCCAAGGTCTCCAGACATGAGTCCGGGGAATGCTAAGCAGCCACTGCTGTTGGCGATCCGCATGACAGTGATGATGACGCCTACGAATAGCATTGCTGGGAGCCAGGGTGCCTTGGCCAACGCAGGGAAGCGTCAGAATGCCCTTTCCCTGGTGTCTGAGCATAGCACCCTGCAGGAGCCTTAAACTTATGGCTGTGAGCCAACGGCCCCCGCATTGCCAGCTCC
>NW_025959779.1:0-39847 GCF_023159225.1 Perognathus longimembris pacificus
TTCTAACCCAGCCTGGACAGGAAAACTCTGTGAGACTCTTCTCTTCAATTAACCACCAAAAAGCTGGAAGTGGAGCTATTGCTCAAGTGACAGAGTGCTAGCCTTAAGCAAAAAAAGCTCAGGGACTGTGTCCAAGCCTGAGTTCAAACCCCGGGAACAGCAAAAATATAGGTAGGTAGGTAGGTAGATAGATAGATAGATAGATAGATAGATAGATAGATAGATAGATAGATAGAGTTTGTGTTGCAATGGAAAACCATGCACTCTACATCACTCTCTTCCTAATTCATTCCACTACTATGTAACAGGATAAATAGCAGAGAATAGCAAAGGAAAATAAATATTTGTTAATTGGCGATGTCTTTCTTGCTATAGTCATATAGTTTCTTTCGAAGTGCAATTGGCTTCTCTTTCTCACTTGGAAAAGTCCACTTTGACTCTATTTATATATTCCATTTCAATTACTTCTGAACTAAAGAAACAATAAAACCACTGTTTCAGTCTTAAAATTCTTCTTTGAACCATTATGGAATCATAATAGTTACTTCTTTGGTAATTAAAGTAACACATAGTCACTTGGCCTCTGTATACTTCCATGCCATCATGACTGGTCATGATTTCACTTAAGAAAATGATCCCTTAATAGAAACAACATGTCACTTTATGGGACGTGGGAGGAGTTTTGCTATGGGTCATGAACATCCTCTGCTCCACAATAGATTGAATACTAAGTGCAGGCCCTGGAAAGGCAGGGCCCTGCCACCTGAGTCTCATATGCTTAAGTACCATGCTGAGGGAAAGTCAGGTCAAACAACACCAATGCAATGGAAGGAAACCAGAGTTTAGATTCCTGCTACAGAATTGCAAAGCAGAGTACAGGAGAGGGGCCTGACTAGAATGAGGGTTGTTTGGGACAGTGCACCTTCTAGTTTGTTCTTCTATACATGGATGGCCACAACATGAAGCCCACTGGGGTAATGTGTGCTCCATGAAAGCCTGGTGGAGTCACATTTCTACATCTACTCTTAAGTTTCCTGTATTTACTCTTGAGTTACAACCATTCTTAATCTTCTCATCATATCCCATAAATGTGAAAGCAGTGTGAAGCTTTAAAATGCTAGTTGCACATGATTATAATTAAACAATGTGGAGACTCCTAAGAAATGGGAAATGATGAGGAAGGGATACATGATGCGTGTAGGAATTCTTTGTGACTGATTATAAAATTCTTTTTTCTGGGATTTCTGCTTCAAGACTGATGGTAGAAGCAAAGGTTTTCCTGCTTTAAAAAAAGGTGTAAAAGAATAAAATGTCCTAGACTTCTTAATCCAAAGATACCTTGTGTTATAACAATTAGACATTTTCATATTCATAAAATGGTAACATAAATTTTATTACCACACCAGCATTTCATTTATTCCTAGCCTGATTTCCAGACTAATCTCAACATTCAAGAAAATATCTCAAAAGTAGCTGAAATTTAGGGCATTGAATAACGTTGCACAGAAGAAAAGCATATACAAGAACATAAAAAGCTATGGTTTCTTCACTGATGTAATTTCACAATGTTAGAGTTTTTCTTTTATTAAAAACTACCAGTTGCAAAGACATGACTGGAAAGTTCAGGCACATGGGTCCGCCTTCCTGCCTCAGGTCCTGGGCAACTACCAGACAATCTGCAGGGTTATGAGATAAAGTCACGAATACAGTGTGTTTGGCTAAATATTTTTAATAGATTATAATACCTCTGTTTGGCTCAAATAAATTATCCAGCCTTATTTGGTCCACTTTCCCATTTCATGGTTGGCTGATCATTGAATTCTCTCAGAAAGCAAAGCAATGAAGAAAAGGGGAAAAAAGAAGAAAGATGAAAAAAGGAGGAGGAAGGGGAAAAAAGAAGAAAGATGAAAAAAGGAGGAGGAAGGAAGGAAGGGGGCCTGAGGAGGAGGACAGAGGACAGAGGAGCAAAATTCAGGAAGTCAGGAAGTCAGGTACTGGTGGCCTATGCCTACAATCCTAGCTATTCAGAAATGAGATCTGAGGATCACAGTTCAAAGCAAGCCTGGGCAGGAAAAGTCTACAAGACACTAAGCTCCAACCACCAGATAGTTCAGAGTAGAGCTGAGTGCCAGCCTTGAGCAAAAGATACTCAGTGCCCAGGCCCTGAGTTCAAGCCCCAGGTCTGTCAAAACAAAAAGTCATTTTTATGTTCCAGACTTCCTTGAAGACCATAGTTTGAAACGATATACGGAAGGGAAAACTATCACTCAACAAAGTTCAATAGCTTGTAGAGCTGCTGTGTCATTCTATTGCATGTCCTACCAGACACGTATAAAATGTGCTTTGCTTGGCCAAAGAGCTATCCACAACTCCCTGCTCAAACAACTGATGACAGTGGACATTCATTTCAATGGGAACAAGATAGTCTTTCAATTTTCCTTCTGTTGTACTCGTTACAATGTGGCCATATTTACACTCTCTCTGTGAAATGCATTGGATTTCTCAGTCAATATTGGCTACAATATTAGTAATTTCTCAAGATCTTGCCTGTCATTTAAATGCAGACACAAAACTCACAGTCTCCTCCTGGATTCCATTTCAGTTTCAACATAGAACCATCATCATTTTACCAAAGACCAACTTTCTTACACCATAGTTTCTATAAATAATGCACAAATAAATACTCTGCATATGCAAATTCAACCAATTACAGATTGTACATCTTTAAGGGAAAAGCAGTGCATCTGTACTAAAACACATTCACACTGTTTTCTTGTCATAATGCCCTATAATATGGTATAAAATCTAGTTACACATTATTTCAATTATATTACTTACTGTAAGCAATCTAGAGAAGACAAAGTATATGAAGGATGTTTGTAGTTTATATGCAAATATTATACTGTTTTATATCAAAAGAACTTCATTAGCCACATGGGTTGTAGAGCCAACCCACTTCAGATACTAAGGGACATTGTAATTTGGGGGAAAGTTATGTTGCAGATACTATTTTGCCAGCTAAATATTAACTGCTCAACAAAACTCTAGTGTTAACAATAAATATATTAAAAAGTTAATGGCAGCAGCAACTTGTTGACAAGACTCTATGTGCATATGTGTGAAGAATAAAAGCTCAAAGGAGCAAGGTGCCAGTGGCTCATGTCTGTAATCCTCAAGAGAATGATTTCTGAGAATCAAGGTTCAAAGAAAGCATGCACCAGAAAGTCTCTTATCTACAATTAATCACCAAAAAATCAGGAAACAGAGTGTGGTTCAAGTGGTAGACCACTATCCTTGAGTGCAAAGGCTAAGGGATAGCACTCAGGACCTGTGTACAAGCCCTGGTGCAGGCACCAAAAAGTAAAAAAGCACAAAGAAAAATGAAAAAATGCACAGAAACATGTCAAAAACTGGATGACTTAAAGGCTTTAAAAAAATCTCAGACTTTAAGGCAGACGGATGGGGTGAGAGATGTTGATGTTTGTGATGTATATCACAGTGGGTTACATTGTGCATTTCCCAACTTTCTAGTGCTAACAGATTAAGGAATATGTTCCTCACTTTCAGTGAGGAACATTGAGCTCTTTTGGAAGAAAAGGGAGAAGGAAGAGGAGGAAAAGAGGTGAGAAGAGTGGGAGAAGAGGCGAGAGGAACCGAAAACAAAGAAGACTATCTAGACATATATTCTGACTCCCAGTTATAACATAATGTACAAGCCAGAGCTTGCTACAATTTACTCAATTAGAGTAAATATGATCATTGTATTTTATAACGTGTGAATATATTTTAAATACAAGAATTAAAGCTTCATGTCCATAATGAAGACCAGAACGCCTATAAATTGAAATTATAATTTTTTTTTTTACATTTTAGGTGTCAAAGCCTATAAGTATGCCCTTATAACAAAAACTGCATGAATCTAGTGATCAATGTAAGGAACACATTATGAAGGGAAATGAATACATTTCAACTACCATTCGTGAAGAGAATAAGGCCTTCAACTGAAGAGGCAGTGACATCTCTGGATGCAATGACGTCAGAAGTGTCATCGCAATTCCAAATTATCCTGTACTCATAGAAATTCCAAATTTTGAGGGGAAGAAGTTCCACAGTAAGTTGAATGACAGTATTAATTCCACTTATTCTAGCTGTTGGAATACTAGCCCAAAGTTCATGGCTGTGGCTGTATCTACTATACACAAGTGCAACATTGACTGCATTTCAGGTATCTTAGAGCTGATGGGTTGGAGAAACTATTTGCTTTCTCTACTGATTTTGTCCATCACCAAAGAAGACAAGGGATAGCTCGCAATTCAATTGGGAAGAAACTGGTGGAGCAGTGAACTCCTATTTAGCTCAGTTCCTCCTATCTCCACGTAAGAATCACCATTGTTAACACAAATTGGGGAGGGATGGGGGCATTGTGAAATTCCATGGCACTTTAAACCACTCCACCAAACTTCACCCATCTTGGCAAGCCAGGTTAGGTAGCAATGCTTCTAGGTGTAACCAGTCATATCCTGGGTTTCAGGTTTCAGCCTGCAGCTCAGAGTCATCCATACACAGTTTTCACATTCTCCACTTCCACCAAACCACCCCAGAAAGTCTCTAACATGGTAAGGAGGGCACCCAAACAGTTTTTCATGATAGGTCTTGGATGGCTTCCATTTTGGTCATGTCACAGTGTTGATTTTACACCTTTACAAAGCAATCAGAAGCAGAGCAGACTGTGGCCTTGAAAGAATGCTTGCTCCCACACATCGAATAAGGTACAGTGAATTGAAATTCCATATAGTATTGGTATCCTTTTACATAATTACCAACGGAATTACTACAGTGAGAAAGGGAAAGGAAGCCAGACATCGTGGCACACTTCTGTTCCCAGATACTGGGGAACAGAGGTAGGGAGGAGCACAGTCTTGAGACCACCTGATCAAATGAAAAGCAGGGGAGGGAGGGGAGGAGGAGTTAAAGGGAAGAAGAGTGAAAAGGGCAGAGGAAAAGGGAGAAAGGTGGAAGAGATAGAGGAAGGGGAGGGCTGGCCATCCCAAAAGACTATCCAAAGATAACTCAAAAGCCAAAAAAAAAAAAAAAAAAGGAACTGGAGGAGTGGTTTAAATGAAGCAAGGAAAAGGCCTCAAGTCCAAGCCAAGCATCACAGAGCAAGAATTGGAAGAATTAGCTTCTTCATTTGTAAACAAGGCAGACAAAAGAGAACAAGAACACCCCTTCAAAAGGCAACTTGTCCTTGTCCACTCTCAGCAGAAAAGTCACTGAGCATGTCATGTCCAGCCTGTTGGATTCATTAGGCCTCAGAAAGACTTACTGGGGACATTCGTGGGGGCACCCTCATCACTGTGCCCTGTTCTGTGTCACAGGAAGTGGAGAATATCTGCCATTTTAATTTCCATAACATTCACCATCTCAAGTTGCTTATTCAAGTTTCTTAAGGTAAAATTGTTTCTGTTCTCTATATCATTGAAAATGTATACAGCAAGACATGGAGTTTTATATGCTCAAGTCCACTGGATTAGCAAAGGAACACAAAGGCTCTGACACCAGGGGGAAGAATGCTCTATCTCAAAGCAAGCGTGACCATTTACGTCCATCACCATACTGGGGCGACCTCAATCCATCACCAGGATCGGTACTGCTCCCACTTGGGAATGAGGGGTACTTGCGCTTGTTAGCATTTACTCCCACTTTGTAAATAGTCATTTCATAAGTATAGAGGATACCTTAAGAAGTATCTACTTTCTGTGTATGCTCATACTAGGGCTTGAACTCAGGGCCTGGGCAATGCCCCTTAACTTTTTTGCTCAAGGCTGGCTTTCTATCACTTGAGCCACAGCTCTACTTTGGCTTTTTGGTGGCTATTGAAGGTGAGAGACTCATGGAAGTTCCTGCCTAGGCTGGCTTTGAAACTCAACCTTCAGATTGCAATCTCCTTAGAAGCTAGAATTGTAACTCTGAGCCACCACCAGATGGCTTCTAGTCTCACTTTTTACCGGTAGCTGTTAAACACTCCACACAAGAAGTTCTCAACTTTAATCTCACTATTCATAGAATAGAATAGACTATCATCATATAGAACAGGCTGTCCATTCTATATTAAAAATCATGTTTAGAAAGTGGCTCAGGTGGTAGAGCTGAAGAGCTCAGGGACAGAGCCCAGGCCCAGAGTTCAAGCCCCATGACCAAGAAAAAAAAATATCATGTTTCTTTCATTTGGAATATCAGCAGATGAGCTACCAGTGTACCTTTATCTACCTATCCATGAATTCTTAGAAATTCAAAAGGCAACCAACAAACTTTGTATCCATTCCTACAGATTTTCTCAGGAGCCATATTTTCTTCTATTATGAATTTCTGAAACATAAGTATAGTTTTCTTTCTCTACCACCAAACCATTTAAACAACTTCCCATATTGTAAAAATTTCATAGATTTAAGTTATATGCTCCAAAATGTACACATCTTGATTTTGCTTATCCCACATGGAAAGTCCTTTTCAAATTAACATTTGGTGTCATCTTCATGAACTAGAAACTCCATGAGGATACAGGGCAAGTCTGCCTTATTTGCTCCCCCCCAAAAATAATCCAAAATCTGGTACTGTTTAGAATTTATGCTAGGTAGAGAATTGACTAAGATGCTAAGTCGTTATTGCCCAGCTCTTACTTACAATGATATGACCAGTTTGTAAAAAGCCATATGTGGAAATGATTTGCACAAGATTGTGTAACATGTTAATGAAAAAGCCAAGGTGGCTTTCTTCATTTCCTATTCTACATGGATGACACCACAGAGGTTCTTATACCTGTTTGCATTTCCTTAGCCTCAGGTCCTCAGCTCCTCCCACTAGCCCCCAGATCCACCCATACCTAATGAGCCACTCCTACTCACTACCTATCTACTTCCCTTTACCCCCAGAGAGAGAAGCTGCCACCTGGATAAGGTGCAGACACCATGTAGCTCCCTCTCCCATGGGAACTATGGCCCCACTAATAAACCTCCTTTTGAACCTTCTTCTCCTGTCTGTGATGATCTCTGCATGGTCCTCTGGGATGGCTGGGACATATCTTTTCAACACCTAATAGGCTGAGGAGGCCAATGGTACTGATGAATGAGTTCTTATCACTTGAATGGTGTATCCATTCCCATCGTTCTTCATTGGCTGGACAGAGAAACCTTTCTGTAAATATGCCTGCTTTATGCATACTTCATGGAAGATCCAAAGAACACAACCTGAAGTAGAATTCTGTAGCCATAGTGACGAGCCAAGTTACTCTCTTAGAGACAGTCAGGTATGACAGGGATCAAGCCACAAATAGCAGCTGTTATTTCCTTGTCTCTGCCATTGCTAACGCAAATCTGCTAAACATAGCTTTGATGAATTATTTGGGGTTCTTAAAAGCAAATTTCTTTTGGTATTCTAGAGCGTCTCTTGATCTTACAAAAAAGGTAAATATGCCTTTCTACTGAGGACAAAGATGATATAATAATGACTGTCCAACTTTATGTTATAAATATCACTGTATAAATAAATCTGATTTGAATAGGTCTACGAGTCAGATGGAGAAGACACTCATTTTGGTAAACATCTCATATTGAAGCTGTAAAGACACTCTTTACTAAGTCCATGCCCAATAAATCCAAGTCTTTCTACCCGGTATGCTTCGGTCTAAATGGTCTGTTTCCCCTGTCATTTTGGTGAACACTTTGGAGACAAAACTAGGTATCATGAAAACCCCAAATTCCACTGCTACAACACCAAGAGATACTGACATGCAAGATTATCTTTATAAATGACCTACAGATGTTTAACTAACCGCCATGTACATTAGCTTTAGGTTCTGAGCAACTTTTGCAACATTTCCCACTTGTTCCTCTGTGGAGCAGAGGAAGGAATGTAAGAAAAAGACTAATGAACTGTGGGTGCAGCTTTAGTGGTAAGAGAATTTGCCTAGTCTTTCTGAGAAACTTACAAAAAAAAACCAACACAAAAAAAAACAGAAGTATTATTTAAGCTCTAAACACTAATTTGCCAAACAATTTACATAAATCGTACAATGGAGAAGGAATTTCTAGTCTTTTTTTTTCCTGGTGAAAAAATGAAGTGCATTCATTTGATCACAGTCACACCATTATTTAGTATCAGATCTAAGATTGCAGTCTAGACATATCCAGCTCATTCTGGATTCCTTATTAGGCTTCTAGCTCTGGAGTCCCTCTGCCCAGGGGACAAATCCTAAGATTGCTAGCACTTAAAACTCTCCTAGTTATAGAAAGTAAATCACAAAGAGCCTCTCCTACTGTGAGAAGCCATTCAATAAATCGTCCTCAAAGCCTTCCCACAGAGGCTACCTGGGAAAACCCCAGTAAGACCTGAGTTCTAGCAGAAGCCATCAGTGAGTACAAACAACACAAATTTGCTTCTTTGCTACCGACCCTTGGCTCTGAGACTCAGCCTGTCATCAAGAGTGTCAACTTCAATGGATGGGCATGTGTCCACAGGAACTGAGTTGAGGTCACACTTGTCTCACTCTGTCCTGCAAACAGATGTCTGGGTGACAAGTCTTAGTCACACATGGCGAACAGAGGTTCCAGCCAAATCAGGTGGGAAGTGCCATATCTTCTTTCTAAGCCCTTTTGGCCAGCCAGCTCATTCCCTAAGATAATCCTGCATCAGCTGGTTTTCTCCAGAATCTTTTAACACAAAGCCTGCGTTTGGGTGATGTCTTGTTATTGGACAAGCAGAACTGAGTTTATTTCTGTAACTCACCAAAAACCCCATCTGGTTCTGTGTGTTTGAATGTGCCCCTTCAGAGTTCCCTCCCAAGGAGCCAGGTAAAAACTGATGTAATGCAGAGTTCTAGTGGTGGCAAGAAGGAAAGCAGGTGATAGAGCAACCAATAAACAACAACCCAAGAGAATTGCTGTTTATTATTCATTTATCACATTAAGATGGAAAAACAGGGCTGGGAATATGGCCTAGTGGCAAGAAGCTCTCTGTTCGATTCCCCAGCACCACATATATGGAAAACGGCCAGAAGGGGCGCTGTGGCTCAGGTGGCAGAGTTCTAGCATTGAGCGGGAAGAAGCCAGGGACAGTGCTCAGGCCCTGAGTCCAAGGCCCAGGACTGACCCCAAAAAAAGCAAGATGGAAAAACAAAGTCTGTAATAATCATCCCAGGGAATATACAGCAAACTCTTAAGGATAGCTTTCTCCCAGATGACAAGAGTTCAATCACTGGCCTACATGAAGCATCATAAAAACAATAGGATCTCCTCTGGAAATAGAACTCAGTGTGGTCACTTTTCAACATTTTACCAAGTTTGTTATGAATCTTCCAAATTAAATTTAAGCTCCCCACATACACACAGCCCGTGTACTGGATTTTTTTGTATATTCAAAAGATGCTCTTTCCTGCCAGGTGTGATTTGTGAAGTCCTATACCTACCCTACCCACTGTCGGGGAAATTAACATCATCTCTATGGGGCAGGGGCAGCTGTGATTTCATTCCTGTCTGGAAAAGTTCTTCCTTGAATATCTTACTTCTGAGGTCTTTCTCAACTACTCAGGATGAAACACACAATGTCAAACATCCACGCTTTGTCTTCTCATCAAAAGCCTTCACTGAAAAAATAATATATCTCAAAGATGGTCAAATACAAATACTAAATACAAATACTAAAAGCTTTTATGCTGTATAACCTGAAAATTGAAAAGTCTAAACTGTGCCTGAACTAGTTATCATGAGACAAAAACCAACCGCAAACTATAAGAAATTACAGGCAGTAGTCCTTTTTATCCCCAGCCCCGGGGCTTGGACTCAGGGTCTTGGGTGCTATCCCTGAGCCTCTCTGTGCTCAAGGCTAGCGTTCTACCACTTGAGCCACAGTGCCTTTTCCAGCTTTTCCTTAGTTTGTTGGAGATAAGATTCTCATAGACTTTGCTGACTAGGCTGGCTTTGAACTGCAATTCTCAGATCTCCACCTACTGAGTAGCCAGGATTACAGGCGTGAGCCAGCAGTGAACAGCAGCCGCAAAGTTTTTCACAGTCACCTGCAGCTTAATCATAACTGGGGCGTGTTCTAAGGGCTGTGCTGTTGCCATCCCACTGCTGAGCAAACATCACACAGCTCACTCACACAAACTAAGCTGGCTATGACATCACTAGGTTACACAATCTTAGGGGTCCACTGTTATATTTGTGACCTGACTTGGGTTGAAGTGTCATTATGAAGCACATGACTACATTGAAATGAGCTCTTCCATATGAGAGAAAAAGACTCATTTTCCATGCATAAGGATGAAAGAAACTAGAATGTTCATAAATACATTCACCATGTTTATCTAAAGAACTTCTTGAGATTCATGGGAGTTTTGATGCCTTATATAATATTGTATCCACTAAATGCCTTCCCCTGGCCATATTCCAAGAGCTTTTAAATTGTTAGGTCTACAGACAACAACCAAGGCTCAGAAGTCTCTGAATGAAGATTTAATGATTCGGGGGTGGGGGGTGGGGGTGCTCATTCACTACCCTTTCGTCTCTATCCTTCTAATACACACTGTCACTATGGTTTCTTATAACTACACAGAAAAATGGACAACATGGAAGAATATTTCTGGCAAGGTACTGAGAACAAAATAAAGAACTAATTTCCTTTAGTCTTCATTTTTACCTACAGGTCAGATCACTTGCGAATATAATAACCACAAAAAACTCTGCACTAATATAACATTAGACACCAGGGCTTCACAGCTATTCAGACCAGGTTCACCACGAACACTGAAATTATTTAATAAAATTGAAGATGACTTTTCAATCCGGGATACTAAGAAATTTGTATATCCCCTTGCCAATATTTTTCATGGTGATTAGCTCTTTTTTTTCCCCTCACAGACACTGGTATGCTGCTTAAAATAATATTTGTGGCTTTACTCACCATCTGTCAAAGGGAGACATGTTGATTTTCTTAAAGCAAGTTGGGTCTGCATTCTTTCTCTGTTACTGTTACAGGTAGACCTGACAGGCATATGATCTTTTGTTTGCAAATGCTCTCCTCTAGATGGAACCTAGTTAAGTTTCATTCTTACCTGCTGGACAGTTGCACTCAGAAGGTGTTTCTCTTGTGATTCTCAGTTTAGCCATGTGTTCGTAGGATTCCTGTAGGAAAAGAAGATATATTAAGAGCTAGCAGTAGTATCCCAGTTCTGTGAGTTCTTCAGGGACTCTTCCTCTGTGGCTGTTAATAATGTTTGATAGCCTGCACAAACAGCATTTATGTAAGTGCATGGATCTTAGCCAATGCTAACAGTACTCAAGACATAATTTTGTTTTTAATTTAAAAATCAATTTAACATTGACATAGATTGAAAGATTTGGGGAATACCTTTCTTCATTATTCAACTATCCCCACCCTCTCCCTGCACAGCCAAGGCAAAACTCCGTCACTAACAATGCAGCTCATGGCAATGTGTGTCCTATCAATAACAACCAATGTTGTAGACATACTTTATCACATTCGGGCTGCAACTACTGCATCTCTCCACTGGCAGAAAATCTACCCTCTCCCTACTGGAGTCTAAGTCATCTTTAAAGGAATCCCTTTCAATTCTCCATTCATCAATATCTGAGCACAACCTCTGTTAACTCTCCCCCTCCAAAAAAACAAAGGAAAACTTTTTTTTCCCAATTTTTAAAACATTTAATATGAAAAGAATTCCGAGTTAAATGAATTTTTAAATCTATGGGCTTATTTCACTTTTAAGAGTGCTTACCATTCTCTATTGATAAGGCCTAACCTTATCAAATGAAAAACAGATGTGAGCATTACAATGAATATTCTCCATACAACTGAGAATGCTGACAGCCCAGACTCCACAAAACTAAACAGCCGGCAAAGCCCCTACTGCCATTGCAACATGCAATCCTTAAGGAAGACAGAGGGAAGATCCTCCACACAGACTTGGAGAGAAACCAAGGAAGGGACTTGAATAAATAGATACCACAGAGGCTCACACATCCCAAATCAACTGTATAACCAGTAAGGGTGGATCCTGTAGACTGACTGAACCTGTGCAAAATTCTATCCACATGCAACTCCCCCTCAAGCAAGGAGCAGCCTCACACACCTGAGCGAGAAGTCGCTCCACTCAAGTACTATGGTCTTCAGCTGATCTGCCTTCTCCGGCAGCAGGGAAACGGAGGGTGCCCTTTTAGCAGATTCCAGTGTGAGGATCCTCGCCTGAAGGTCGTTGGTTTTCACGCCAAGTTACAGACACGAAATCATGGCCACCCCAGAGAGGAGGGTGGCCAGGGTGGTGCACGGGGGCATGGCACAGGTGCAATGCTGCCTGGAAGGGCTGGGTTCTTCAGATCCAGCCTTTCACCCTGCTCCCTTCCCCACAGGCTTCTTCACCAGCATGGTAAGGGGGGGGTCCTCTGGCCACCTTCTACCTCCTGCCAAGACAACTGGCCAGAGGAGTAGCGACAAGTCCTCCAAAGTTCAGTCCTGGCGGCTGCACAAGTAGTTGGCAGAGTAGGTGCCAGGCAGGCGCGGTGAGGGACCTGTATGGGGCTCAGCACGGGGACCCGCAGGCAAGGACCATCCTCAGCCTGTGGCTCTCCTCCCAGCTGGGAGCAAAGAAAACAAAAATAAATAATGCTCTCCTCTGCACTCCTCTGAGCTCCTCTGCTCTCCTCTGCTCTCCTCCTCCTCTGCTCTCCGCCTCCTTTGCTCTCTTCCTCCTCTGCTCTCCTCCTCCTCTGCTCTCTTCCTCAATTGGATGATAAACTTGGCTTCAGGTGTGTTAGGGAGATAGAAGCGTAAAGGTAGAAGAGGGAAATGGGTTTCAAATGTACCCTAAGTGCATCAAGTATTGAAAATGAGTACTTCGTTTATGGCTCTGCAACAATCTAACATGTCCTCGGACCCTTTTCGTGCCAATAAGATAGAGGAGAGTTGTGTGACAGATCTCTGGTCTTGCAGGCTTTAGGTTGTAACAGAAAGGAGAACTAGATGGTTCTGAATGTTTATTCAAGGTCCATCCACCCACTTCCTCACTTTCAGCCCTCCCATTATGTTCTTAAGCTTCAAGGAAATAAGTGTTTCTGTTCTCTCACCCGATCCACTCCATTCCCCCCATGTACGGTCCAGTGCCAGGTGCTAGCAAGATCAACAGGGAGCAAGGTGTGGGTACTGTTCATTGGAGCTGCAGGCTTGCTGTGTTGGCTGGTCCCTCTGGAAGGAATGCTGGTGGCTCCCCTACCCTCTCCTCCTCGTGGGAGAGACCCCCATGACCTGTGTTTGCATTTGCCTCTGTGCTTATATAGCCTCTGTATTTACACCTGACCATGCTAGGGCAAATAGGCTTCCCCTAGTTCTTAAGCAATGAGCCAGAGCTGTCCAGTCAACGGTGGTTTGGCAGCATTATGCTGCCTTTAGCCATTTGGGAACCCTATGAAATTGGTCATGGCCCCTTCCAGGATGTGCAGCCTACCAGAGTGCACAGGCGTGAGGCAGAAATAGCAGGGCCTCCTCTTGAGCACAGACCCCTCTCCTCCCGCCTTGTTCCTTTGCTGGGGCTGGCAAGCCTCATAGGCAGGGTGGCCCGACGAGCTAGGATGGCCAGCCAATGACAGGTAAGATCCTTCAGGGGGGACGACCTAAGACAGGCGCTTTCTCGAGTAGGACATCCACCAGCTTATTAAACAGAAAGGAGGAGATGTGGGGCGCACCGCCTGGCCCCGACTGTGCACGCCCTGGAGTTGTGTGACTGTTGCACCGCCTCCGGGGAGAGGGATCCTGGCTAACCCCGCCTGCCTTCGGGTCCGGAACTGGAAGGCAGCTCTAGGCAGTAACCTGGGGTGGTCCTGCTGGTAGTGACATAGACTCAGGCCGCCCCTTAGGGAGGTCCCATGGCCTTCCACCCTTGACGGACAGCTCCAACCGCCAATCGTAGCCCCTGACTAGGTATGTTACACCCCTCCTCTTCCTGCTGCCATTGCCCATACTTAAGATGGGGTTCGCGCCAATAAACAGAGAGCGGTCTTGAACTCTGCCCAAGTCGACTGACCATCTAACTGTGGCATAAAGGTTGGGTGGGCTGCGTGCGGGCGACTTGCTGCTTATTACCTATTCTGGGTTCACCCTCGGCGGGGAGGGGCGGGCCTCCTTGCCTCTCCTGCTGGTCAGGAGAGCGCCCGGGGTGCAGGGCCCCCTGCATCTGTCCATCCATCTGTCTGTCTATGTGTCTGTCTCCCTGTCCATCTGTCTGTCCATCTCTTGTGTGTCTGTCTGTCTCCCTGTCTGTCTCTATGTTGTCCTGTCTGTCCGTCTGTCTGTGTGTCTGCGCCTCTCTCCGTCTGTGTGTCCGCCCGTCCCTCCTTTTCCGTCTCCCAATCCACATGTCCGTCCCTCTGTCCGCCCCCCCATTCCTCCGACTGGACTGTGTCTCTCTGTCTGGGAGACGCACCCAGCACCACCCAAGGAGGATTCAGCACCCAGCACCACTACCCAAGGAGGACTCAGGTCTGTCTGTCTGTCTGTCTGTCTGTCTGTGAATGGCACCCGCACCCCCGAGGCCCCAAGGCCTGTCCTCACCGGGGTGCCGCCTTGGCTTCCCCATCCCCGAGAAAGGAGAATGAGATGCCCAGGAGCCAAGAAACCCCCAGGAGAAGCAAGAAAGGGGAAGCGGCATCCACTCCCCGTCCGGAGCCCAGAAACGTCGGGGCCCAGCCGCCCCAAGCTCCCCAGGACACCCACCCGGGGTCCACACCTGACAGCCCAAACCCCTGGAACCAAGACTGGCACCCTGGCTGCCCCACACCCGACCCGATGTGCCAATGGCCTGCAGTGAGTGTGAAAGCCCCAGGGGCCACCAGGGAGGAGAGGGAGGGTGAAGGAGAGAGGGATGAGATCAAGCACCCATCCCCCACCCACCCACCCACCCAATTATCCACCCACCCACCCATCCATCCACCCACCCATCCACCCACCCACCCATCCATCCACCCACCCACCCATCCATCCACCCACCCACCCAACCATCCACCCACCCATCTACCCACCCATCATTCATCCACCCACCCATCCACCCATCCACCCACCCATAGATCCACCCACCCATCCACCCCCCACCGATCAATCCACCCACTCTTCCACCCATCCACCCAATCATCCACCCACCCACCCACCCATCCCCATTGCTCTCTCCACAGTGCTCTCCAGGTCCAGGCCTCCTGCCCTGATCCTCCCCTGGTCTGCAGCCTCCATCTTCCTCCCCCTCCTCCTCCTCCTCCTCGTCCTCATGGCTGAAGCTCATCCGGGTAACTCACCTCCTTTCTGGTTCCTCCATCAGCCCAAGGGAGGATTCGAACACAGTACCCTTGTATGGATGATCCTGACTTCTCACCTTTGTTCCTCGTGACCCCCCAACCCAACCAGAGACTCCCACACCATCTTCTGGAAGCTTCCCGCGCCCTCCTGACACCTGAGACCCCCCCAACCTTGGGCCCTGCGACCCCTGACCCTGTACCTGACCTGGGCCTGACCTTCGACTCCAGGAGCCACAGGCTAAGCTTGCACTGTGTGGCCACCACCACAGAGGCCCGGTGCATCGTTGTGAACCCGAACAAGGGGTCGGTCACACTGCTGGACAGTTGGGGCAATCGAGGCACGACGGAGACACCAGGCCCCCACCCTGGGAGGCCAATGGTGGGGGCTGTGGGGTAAACTGAGGCAGGGGTGGGCTGGCCCACATTCCCTGGTGTTCCGGGGGCTAAGTTGAGGCATGGATGGACGAATGGATCTCCCAGGTGTTCCGGTTTATGTCAAGGCACCGAACCTCCGCTCTCCAAGGTCCCCGTCGGACAATGTAGCTGCGAATTCTGGGATCTCCTGTGGTACCAGGGAGTCGAGTTCGAGGTTACACTCACTGTGGCCAGGAGGCCCCTGACCAAAGGCCTGGGGTTCACAAACCCGGGTGAGGTCCTGAGGTTCCGGGTAGGGGGGGGATCGAGGGTCAGGGGTCACAGGTCATATGTTGAAGGTTCAGGGGTCATTGGGTTGAAAGTTCAGGAATCATGGGGTTGAACTGGTCAGGGGTCATGGGTTGACGAGTCAGGGGACATGGGGTTGAAGGGTCAGGGGTTTTGGGGTTGAAGGGTCAGAGGTCGTGGGGTTGAAGGGTCAGGGGTAAGTCTCCCCACAGGCCCTCCACCCTCCACCCCCCCCCGCCATGTCGTTTCCCCAGGCCTTGTGTGTTATGTCTTCGAGGCCCAGGCCCTGAACTGCTCATGGGCACTGTGGCCGCAGGCACCGCGGGGGACACAGTATTGCTTCAGGATCCGGACTCCAGGTGGGGCCACCCCTGCCGGTTTCAATGCCCCCTCTGCACCATTGTCGGTTTCTAATGTTCCCCGCTCATCCCGCCATTGTCAGTTCATAACGCCTCTCTTTGGCCTTGTCAGTTTGTAATGCCACCTCTGTTGGCCATTGTCGGTTTCTAATGTCCCCCCCTTCGGCCATTGTGAGTTTCTAATGCCCCATCACTCCCTAGGACCAGCCTGTACCATGAGTGCTGGCCGACATGTGCCAGTCCGGCCTCCAGGTGGGCTGCATCCTCCCCGATCTTGATGGCCTCTGGGCCCAGACCTACGCCCTGGTCACCGGCTAGAGCCCCGCTGGCCCCATCCACTTCCTGGACGCCTGGCTCTATGCCCGTGAAATTGGTGAGGGTGGTTTCCAGTACCCCCTGGACCACCCAGGGTGGTTTCAAGTATCCCAGAGACCACCAAGGGCAGTTTAAAGTGTCCCCAAGAACACCGAGGGCGATTTCAAGGGTTCCCCATGACCCCCAAAAGCAGCTTCAAGTTTTCCCAGGACCATCCAGGGCGGTTTTAAGTGTCCCCGAGACCGCTGAGGGCGGTTTCAAGTGTCCACACGAGCACCTTGGTGGATGGAGGGCGGTTTCCACTGTCCCCATGAGCATCCAGGGCAGTTTTGAGTGTCCCCCAAGACCCACAAGGGCAGTTTCAAGTATCCCTGGCACCACCGAGGGCAGTTTCGAGCCCCCCCCACCCCACCCGGTGTCCCTCCATTCATCTGTGGCAGTTTTCAGAACACTTTGACCCCCTGTGAAACGTGAGCATTGCCTGCGGCCCCCGGGGCTGGCAGGTATGGTGGGAGCCACACAGGACCTGGAGGCAGTGGAGCAAGCACGACTTCCGGTAACAGCTGGCCCTGTGCATGGGAGTACTCAGTGCAACACCCGGGAGTACTCGGTCCAGCACTGGCGGGGAGTATTTAGTCCAGCAACGTTCAGGAGGGGGTGGGGTTCTGGATTGGTGTGGGATGGGAGTACTCAGTCCAGCACCGGGGAGGGATGGGAGTACTCAGTGCAGCACCCGGGAGTACTCAGTCCAGCACCAGGGAGTACTGGTTGTAGCACCCTGGACTACTCAGTCCAGTATTGGTTGGGAGAGGTGGGTTTCAGGATTAGTGTGAAATGGGAGTACTCAGCCCAGCACTGGGGAGTACTCCACACAGCACGTGGGAGTACTAAGCACATCACCCAGAAGTACACGGTCCAGCACCCTGCACCGCAGTCAGTGCTGACTGAGGCCTGTGCTCTGTTCTTTTAGCATGGTGGCCAGCTGGTCTCCCAGGACTCCCCGGTGAGTGCTCCTGGAACCGCCCCGTGCCTCAGTTTAGCCCTGCCCCATGGCGAGTCTCCCCCCACATTGAGGTCTTGGGAGGCTCAGACAACACCTACGCCCGGCCAGGCCTCGAACCCGGGCCTCACCAGGCCTGTGCATCCGGGCCAGGGAAGCCCGCACCCTGACCTAGGGCTCCTGGAGCAACACGGTGGAGTTAGGGGAGCAGAGGGCGGTTTCAACTGTCCCCAGGGAGGTTTCAGGTGTCCCCAGGAGTAGAGATTCTGGGTGGGGGGTGGTTTCAAGTGTCCCCAGGACCATTTTGGGCCTGTGGGTGGATGGAGGGCGGTTTCAAGTGTTCCCGGGGGAAGGGGTCTGGGGCGATTCGTTTCAAGTGTCTCCAGGGTGGGCAGGGGTCTGTGGTGGGTGGTTTCAAGTGTACCCAGGGCGGTTTCAAGTGTCCCAAGGGTGTTTTCTAGTATCCCAATGGGGAGGGGCTCTTGGGGGGGTGGTTTCAAGTGTAACCAGGACCACCTTGGGCCTGTGGGTGGATGGAGGGCGGTTTCAAGTGTCCCCGGGTTGGAGTGGTTCTGTAGGGGGCGGTTTTAAGCGTCGCCAAGGCAACCCTGGGCCTGTGGGTGGATGGAGGGCGGTTTCAAGTGTCCCCAAGGGGAGGGGGTCTGGGTGAGGGTCAGTTTCAAGTGTCCCATGATGGGGGCAGTTCTTTAGGGGGTGGTTTCAAGTGTCTCCAAGGCAACCCTCGGCGTGTGCATCGATGGAGGGCGGTATCCAGTGTCCCCACGAAAACCTTGGGCCTGTGAGTGGATGTGGGGCAGTTTTGAGTGTCCCCACGGCGGTTTCAAGTGTCCCCGGGGGAATGGGGATCTGGGTGGGGGGGTGGTTTCAAGTGTCCCCAAGACCATTCTGGGCCTGTGGGTGGATAGGTGGCGATTTCAAGTGTCCTCAGAGGCCTCACATGGGGGGGAGCCTTTGCAGGTGGAGTCGTGTGGGGAGGGCTGGGGCAAGGAGCTGAGGGTCACGTGTCCCTCCCTCCCCACTTCATGTGACCCCTCCCCCTCCCATCCCTTCCTCCCTGAGTGTGTGCACACCCACACGGTCCGAGGTTTCAAGGGTCCCCGCCGGGCCAGCCATGCTGCACCTGCTGCTTCGGCAGCACTGGGGTCGCTGGGCCTGGGCTGGGGCTGTCAGAGGTGAGCAGGAATCTGAACCCGGGGCCCCCAGGGTGGGGGGGGGAACGCAACGCATTGTGGGCCATGCGGGAGGCCGGGATTCGAGCCCACATCCACCCGTCCGTCCGTCTGCCCTGCAGGCTCCTGAGCGCCCGCGTTCCCTGTGTCAGTGACAAGTTGACTGGTGAAGATGGACAGACGGACGGACGACGGAGGGACAGAGGGACATGGGGGGCTGGGGGGCTTGGGCGGTGACAGACAGACAGCGATGGGAATCGAGACACGGACAGACATGAAGACAGACGGACGGACAGACAGGGAGACAGGGAGATGGACGGACAGATGAACAGACAGACAGACAGACTGGGAGACAGATGGAAAGACCTGGAGACAGACAAACAGGCATGGACAAGAGACAGGCAGACAGATGGACAAACAGACATGGAGACAGACAGGGAGACGGACAGACAGACACACAGCAGACAGATGGACAGACAGACAGACAGGGACACAGATGAGCAGGACAGACAGACAGGTGGACAGGGAGACAGACAGACAGAACTGGAGACAGACAGATGACAAAAAGACACAGATGGACGGATGGACAGATGGACATCATGGAGACAGATAGACAAGAGAGGGAGACGGACAGACAGATGAGCACACAGTGAGACACACAGGGAGACAGACAGTCATGGACAGATGGACCTGGAGACAGACGGACAAACACACTGAGCAGATGGTCAGACAGACAGACGGAGAAACAGGGAGACAGACAGACGGACGGATGGATGGACAGATGGACAGATGAGCAGACGGGCAGACAGACCTGGAGACAGACGGACACATGGACAAATGGATGGACAGACAGACACAGAGGGAGACAGACGGACAGACAAAGAGATGGGTGGATGGACACACGGACAGCTGGACAGCCGTGCACCTCCCCCTGTCCTCCGCTGGGAGGAGGAGGAGGAGGAGGAGGAGGAGGAGGAGGAGGAGGAGGAGGAGGAGGAGGAGGAGGAGGAGCCATGGCCTGTGGTGGAGCTGAGCCTGCAGCCTGGGCCCTGATCATGGCGCCGCCGGGGTCACCCCAGCCTCCCCCCCGTATGCACACACGTACCCAGGGTTAGGGTACTGAGTCCTCCTGCGTGGGTGCTGGGTGCTCAGTCCTCCCCCGGCATCTCCACACAAGATGCTGGGTGCTCAGTCCCCCCTGGCGTCTCCACACAAGGTGCTGGGTGCTCAGTCTTCCTTTGTTAGTGCTGGGTGCTCAGTCCTCCCCCGGTGTCTGCATATGAGGTGCTGGGTGCTCAGTCCTCCCGTGCCTCCACACAAAGTGCTGGGTGCTCAGTCTTCTCATGTGGGTGCTGGGCAGTTAGTCCTGTGTCCCACACGAGGGCCTGGGTGCTCAGTCCTCCTCCCATGAATCCACAGGAGGTGCTGGGCGCTCAGTTCTCCTCCCGTTCCTCCACATGAGGTGCTGGGTGCTCAGTCCTCCTGTGTGTGTGCTAGGCGCTCAGTCCTCCTCCCGTGCCTCCGTGAGGGGTGCTGGGTGCTTGGAATAATTAGTACATGTTTTTGGAATAATTAGTACATGTTTAGGCTAGTCAAAGCCGAAGTCATAATAGCCCAATAGCTATGCCCTTATGGACACTTAAGATGATGCTAAGTGAAATGAGCTCCATGTTATGGAAACAAGTGGTATATCATTATTGTAATTATTTTCAACATGCGATATGAATCCGTACCCTTTTTATTTTCTCTCGTATTCCCTTCCTGTGGTTTTACCCCACTATCACTGTATCTCATCTGAGCACCCTGGATACTGTATATACGTGTATTAGAGCTAGGGAAGAGAAAGTAAATATCAAAATCAATAGACAAAGGATAAAAATACAAACAACTCCAAACACAATACACACAAAACCATTTGGTGTAAACCAACCATACAACTCGTGGGTGGAAGGGGAAGCAGGAGGGAAGAGGTAGGCATGTGGAGGGGAGGAGGAGTTAACATGTTGGACAAGAAATGTACTCACTGCATTATATATGAAATTGTAACCCCTCTGTACTTCACTTTGACAATAAAGGAGAAAAAAGACAATAAATATTTTTGAAAGATTCTGAAACACCTAACATTTTTTAGAGTTATGACATATAATGCTTAAGATTCTCATGTTAAAAACTAACATTTAGAATCAACACTCTCTTTCTCTGGCAATAGGAAAACTACCAACACATACACTGTTTGTGAATAAAGGTAAACATTTCCCTCAAAGAACTGCTAATCACCATACATTTCCTTTCTTCCTTCCTGTTATTTACTTCAGCCATTCTCTGGCCATAATCTGAGTGAAACCAGCCAAAAGGTACAGACACTGAGGCAGGTAGGGCTGGGAGGAGGAGGAGGAGGAGGAGGAGGAGGAGGAGGAGGAGGAGGAGGAGGAGGAGGAGGCGGAGCCATGGCCCGTGGTGGAGCTGAGCCTGCAGCCTGGGCCCTGATCATGGCGCCGCCGGGGTCACCCCAGCCCCCCCCCCGCATGCACACACGTACCCAGGGTTAGGGTACTGAGTCCTCCTGCGTGGGTGCTGGGTGCTCAGTCCTCCCCCGGCATCTCCACACAAGATGCTGGGTGCTCAGTCCCCCCTGGCGTCTCCACACAAGGTGCTGGGTGCTCAGTCTTCCTTTGTTAGTGCTGGGTGCTCAGTCCTCCCCCGGTGTCTGCATATGAGGTGCTGGGTGCTCAGTCCTCCCGTGCCTCCACACAAAGTGCTGGGTGCTCAGTCTTCTCATGTGGGTGCTGGGCAGTTAGTCCTGTGTCCCACACGAGGGCCTGCGTGCTCAGTCCTCCTCCCATGAATCCACAGGAGGCGCTGGGTGCTCAGTTCTCCTCCCGATCCTCCACAAGAGGTGCTGGGTGTTCAGTCCTCCTGTGTGTGTGCTAGGCGCTCAGTCCTCCTCCCGTGCCTCCGTGAGCGGTGCTGGGTGCTTGGTCACTCTCTGGGCCGCAGGGCCTGGCTCACTGTCTGTCGCTTCGGCTGCCCACAGGGGAAGGGAGAGACGGACAGACGGGTGGACACAGAGACAGGGAGGGAGACACACAGACAGGAACAGGCACTAACACAGACAGACAGACAGATGGGGTGACACAGACTGAGATAAACAGACAGACAGACGGTTAGACCGGCTGTGGGACAGTCAGGCAGCTAGAGAGACACAGACAGATGGACAGGGAGATAGACAGACAGGGAGACAGACAGACAGACAGACAAGGAGACAGTCGGATGGACGGACAGATGGAAAGACAGACAGGGAGACGGACAAATGGACAGACAGACATAGATGGACGGATGGACAGGGAGACTGACAGACGGACAGATGGACAGACAGATGGACGAAAAGACACAGATGGAAAGACAGAGACACAGACAGACGAACAGGGAGGACAGATGGACAAATAGGGAGACAGGGAGAGAGACAGATAGACAGACAGACGGACAGACAGACAGACGGACACACAGACGGACACACAAGCAGTGTGACACACACAGAGACAGTCGGACGGCAGACAGACGGATGGACAGACAGACGGACAGATGGACGATCAGGGAGACAGATGGACAGACAGACATGCAGCGAGAGACAGATGGACAGACAGATGGGCAGACGGACAGACAGACAAGGAGACAGACGGATGGACGGACAGACAGGGACCAATGAACGTAGACAGATGGACGGACGCACAGAGCGACAGGCGCACAGGGTCCCAGGCCTGGGGACAGACAGACGGACAGACGGATGGGCAGGGAAACCGAGGCAGACAGACAGACGGGTGGACACAGGGACAACTGAGAGAGAGACGGACAGACGGACACACGGACAGGCAAGGGGCCTAGGGGAGGGCGGGGAGGAGGGGTACTGGGGCTCGAATCCCGGCCCGGCACCCAGCCACCCGGCACCCAGCTACTCAGCACCCAGCACCCATTACCCAGCCACCCAGGTTCTCAGCCCTCAGCACCCAGGTACTCAGCACCCCAACCCCCAGTACCCAGCCAGCACTCACCTACTCAGCACCCAGTACTGAGCACCCAGGTACTCAACCCTCAGTGCCCTCAGCACCCAGCGAACCAGTACCCAGCACCCAGCCACCCACTACCCAGCTACCCAGCAACCAGCCACCCACACAGCTACCCAGCTACCAAGTACCCAGCCACCCAGCACCTAACCCCCCAGCACCCAGTACCAACACCCAGCCAATCAGCATCCAGTCCCCAGCTACTCAGCACCCAGCCACCCAGCACCCAGTACCCAGCATCCCAGCGAGCCAGTACCCAGCTACCCAGTACCCAGCACCCAGCCACCCAGCACCCAGCTACTCAGCACCCAGATGCCAGCCTTCAGCATGCAGCTACTCAGCACCTAGCCCCCATTACCCTTCATGCAACTACTAAGCACCCAACCAGTACCCAGCACCCAGCGACTCAGTACCTAGCCACCCAGCACCCAGTCCCCAGCACCCAGCTATTCACCACCCAGGTACCCAGCACCAAGTACCCAGCAACCCAGCACTCAGCTACTCAGCAACCAGTATCCAGTTATTTGGACCTCAGCATCCAGCTAGTCAGCACCCAGCCACCCAGCTACTCAACCCAGTACCTAGGACCCAGCCGCCAACCACCCAGCACCCAGTACCTAGTACCTAGCCAATCAGCGTCCAGTACCCAGCTACTCAGCATCCAGCCACTCAGCTACCCAGCTACCCAGCACCTAATCCAGCACCTAGTACCCAGCCAACCAGTACTCAGCACCAGGACACAACCACTCAGCACCCATCACCCAGTACCCAGCACCCAGCCAACCAGCCCCCAGCACCCAGCTACTCAGCACCCAGACACCCAGCACCCAGTACCCAGCTACTCAGCACCCAGCCACCCAGCTACCCAGCTATCCAGCACCTAATCCAGCACCTAGTACCCAGCCACCCAGCACCAGGACACAACCACTCAGCACCCATCACCCAGTACCCAGCACCCAGCCAACCAGCCCCCAGCACCCAGCTACTCAGCACCCAGACACCCAGCACCCAGTACCCAGCTACCCAGCACCCAGTACCCCGTACCCAGAACCCAGCCACCCAGCTAGCCAGCACCCAGTACCCAGCTACTGAGCACCCAGTTCCCAGAACCCTGCTACTCAGACCCCAGGCACCTAGTACCTAGCACCCAGCACCCATCTAACCAGTACCCAGCACCCAACTACTCAGACCACACCATCCAGCTACTCAACACCCAGCTACCAACCACCCAGCACCCAGTACCTAGCACCCAGACACCCAGTAACCAGCCCCTAGCCACCCAGCACCCAGTACCCAGCACCCAGCTACCTAGTATTTAGCACTCAGCACCCAGAACCCCCAGCTTGCAAATTGCACACCCGTGTATCATTTTACCCTGTTTTGACTCCACTGCCTCTGTCCCGCCTGTCCGCTCTGCCCCACCCAGCCCCCCATCCATCGCCCGTCCTGCCCTGGCCTGAGCCTTCCAGTGCCCCAAGCAGAAACAACAGGAAACCGCCAGGGTGGGGCGGGGCTGGCCAAGGAAAGCAAAGATTTATCATTTCAACTTCACATCTGAGTAGTTCATTAAGAATGGGTAGCCATTTGACAGGCAGACACCAATGGGGAAGATTCCAGGAAGAAGAGACAGAGACAGGAACACAGGAAGAGAACAACTCTCTAGAAACCAGGAATTCCTGCTGCTGAATGCCATAAGCATTGTGAAAATTAAAAAGAAGCTGGGGTCAATTTGGCTCCTTCCATAAGGCAGTGGAGAAGAGGTATTTAAGCATAAGACATACATTTTAGAAGTGTCCCAATGTACAGGGTGCTGGTGGCTCATGCCTGTCTGTCATCCTAGCTACTCAGAAGGCTGACATTTGAGGATCATGGTTGAATGCCAGTGAAGACAAGAATGTCTGTTAAAGAGTATCATCTCCAATTAACTACAAAAAAAAACAAAAACAAAAACCTGGAAGAGGGCACTGTGGCTCAAAGAGACAGAGGACTAGCCTTGAAAAAAAAGGAAGAAGGGCTGGGAATATGGCCTAGTGGTAGAGTGCTTGCCTTGTATACATGAAGCCATGGGTTCAATTCCTCACCACCACATATAGCAAAAGCAAGAAGTGGAGCAATGGCTCAAGTGGTAGTGTACTAGCCTTGAGCAAAACAAAAAAAAAAGCCTGCGACAGTGCTCAGGACCTGAGTCCAGGACTGGCAATGAAGGAAGGAAGGAAGGAAGGAAGGAAGGAAGGAAGGAAGGAAGGAAGGAAGGAAGGAAGGAAGGAAGGAAGGAAGGAAGGGAGAAAAGAAAGAAAGGAAGAAAGAAGAGAGAAAGGAAGATAGTGAGTGAACTCAGGGTCAGCACCTGCGTTCATGCCCCACAAACAATAACAACAACAAAGAATCCACAAAATGCTAGTTTTCCAATAAAAGATTAAAAATTTGTTAGAAATATGTTGCTAACTTATTAAAAAAAGACCCTAACACTTCAATTTTTAAATTTAGCTCAAATGAGCAAAGCATCAGACAGAACTTCATATGGTCCTATTTAAAAGGATCACATTGGCACTGAACTACATTGAGTTCCTACATCATCATCAGTATAGAGAAAATGAGTCTAACCTTACATTTCTTGTTTTTCAGAAAATGGAAAATGCTGAACTCTCATATAATTATTACTTCTAAATAGGCATAATTAGTTGGTTGAGAGCAATCATGATAGACCTAGTAGTTTTCAATGTTATCAAAAGTTCTAAAGGCCATCTTTGATCAGGAATCTTATTTTAGAATAATCCTCACAGCTACCATGTGCCAGCAAAAAACTCAGCCTTATAATTAGAAAGACACCATCACCTCCACTTGGAGTAGCCAGCAGCTTCTCAATGTGTTTTCCTTTTTTTAAAAAAAAATATATATAATTACTTATTTATTGTCAAAGTGATATACAGAGGGGTCACAGATCCATACATTAAGCCATGTTTTCTTATACGCAAATTATGATTTCAATACATACCCGATCTAATATTCAGGATGTTTTAGGAATGAAATGAGATAATTAATGTAAGATCAATTACCAACAATTTTAGAAAGCCGAGCTGTATGAAAGCTCAAACCTCATTGTTGGATCCTCAGAATTCATAGCATCTAGGACCATGCAACTCATTGTGTTTTACATCACACTTCTTCATATACATATGGGACCATCATATTATATTTCATTGTCCTTTCAAGGGTTCTACTCATTTATTTTTTTAAAGAAAATCTCAATACCAAAATGTGCACTCTAGTTCTCTAATTCTCTAAGAATAATGTAGTTTGCTGCATACAAACTTCTGTCATTATGTATTTCTAAGCCATGTACATTGAACATAACATAATGTGTTAAAATTAAAACACATGATTTAGCCAGGCACCTGGGGCTCATACCGGTAAACCTGGATACTCAGCAAGCTGAGATGCAGAGGGTCAGGGTTCAAAGCCAGCCCATTCAGTAAAGTCCAAAAGACTCCATCTCAATTAACCAGTGAAATGCTGGGCTACATGTGTAAGTGGCAGAATACCAGCTGAGTGGGCATACATGCAGGATGAAGCCTTGAATTCAAACCTTGTTACTACAGGTGGTGGGAGAGGAGAGGAGAGAAAAGGGGGAGGACAGGGGAGAGGAGTGGAGGGGAGGAGAGGGGAAGGGAGGGGAGGACAGGAAAGAGAGGAGAGGAGAGGAGAGAGAGCACAATACATGGTTTAATAAGATTCTAATAGTTCAATACCTATTTTTGTAGCTTTAGACTGGTTCACATAAGGAAAAGATATTTCACAAGTGAATGAACAATTATGGAAAGCAAATGCTGTCTTCCACATAATAAACACATAAACAATCTTCCAAGTAATGTTTTACATCTACATAACTGATTAACTAGAAAATATGCCAAAATACTTGAATTAGGAAAAGCAGTTCATCACTTAAAATATTGTAATTTATCTTTACAATCTGTTTGTAAAAACAACAACAACAAAAACAAAAAAGTAGCTGCTAAGTGCCAGTGGCTCTCACCTGTAATCCTAACTTCTCAGAAGCTTATGAGCTGAGACTCACAGCTCAAATCCATCCAGGCAGGAAAGTCTATGAGACTCATCTCCAAATAACTACCAAAAAAAGCTGGAAGTGGACCTGTGGTTCAAATGATAGTCTGCTAGCCTTCAGCACAAGAACAGCACCCAAGCCCTGAGTTCAAGCCTCAGGACTGGCATAATGAACAATCATAAATAGACCCAACATATTTGACTAGCAATGTGGCTTAGCGGCAGAGTGCTCACCTAGCATGCATGAAGCCCCTGGGTTCCATTCCTCCCCACCACATAAACAGAAAAAGGTGTAAGTAGTGCTGTGTGTGTGTGTGTGTGTGTGAATAAAAGCAGCTCAGGGACAGTGCTCAAGCCCTGAGTTCAAGCCTCAGAACTGGCAAAATAAAGCAACATTAAATTAAGTATATAACCCTCCTGGTAATACTAATGAGAAATCATTAGTCCCAAGGCCCAGGACTGGCCAAAAAAAAAAAGAACCTAAATGCTTACATACAGTACTTAGAAATTTTCTAAGCACTATCTGCTGTGTATCTGTTTTCTAATACAGTACAGTAATATCGGTTTAATACTATCATGACATTATAGCTGATTAATATACTCTATGAAGTTTTTAGTAAGTGCCACCACAGTAACAGCAGCTAACTGAGTATTACCACAAGTAATTGAGACCATGAGTGACAGGTGGTTGAACTTCTCTTTGTGTTTAAAAAACAAAATGAGTTTTCACACAAAAGGAGAAGGACGGACTCACGGGAGGGGCCCAGAGAAGGTGATATCTACCAACTTTTTCGAAGTGACTATGTAAGGAATTAAAAACATAGTCCTCTACTTTGAGAATTGTACTCAAGTCAAAAGTCCCTTCTGGTGGCCACCCATCTTGAAAGTGAGCCACTAAGAAGAGCAGAGAGTCACCCACTTTCGTTTCTTGATCTCTACACTATTATTGTGAGTAACTTCCTTCCAGTGGGCTAAAGTCAAGTCCACGGGAGTGGAAGGGACGTTGCCCATGCCTATCAGTCTCCTCAGTTGTGCAGTCCACAAAATAACAAGAGGTAAACAATTCCAATAAAACAGAAGAAACAATACACACAGGCCTGATATTTAAAAGACTTACAAAATGGAGATCTCCTAAGCTGATCCGCTGGCTCCTGTGAAGAAGCAAAAGTAGCAGACCCAAGATCAAGGTGGGCAGGTTGAGCCTCCGTTAGGAGGCCCTCCTGGTCAGTTCCTGCCAAAAAGCGAACTGACTTGCACCATACAAGAAAGGCAAGGTTGGATGATCACGATGGGCACCCCACCACCTTGGGACCAAGAGAAGGAAGAAGAGGCAAGGGATTCTGGCACACAGGCCTGCCCCGCTCTCTGCTTGCAGCTCCATGCTTCTTGGTGTAGACCTGAGCGGTAATGAATGCCTTCCAGGTTGGGGCACTACTGGGGGCCTAATCCTGTGGTCCCTGTTGCATTCCCATTTCTCCCTTGATTTCTTTCCCCCCAAAGTTTGTTGCTACCCAGGTCACCCAAGCTGCATGGTTGAGGGAACGGGATACTGGTGAGGACAGCAGCGGGAGGCACAAGTGCCAATGGACTGGCTAGTAAGCAGCGCTGGGCTCCTTAGCCATGCCCACCACAAGAATATCACCCTTGACTTGAGCAAGTAGGGACAGTCCCCGGAAACCCTTAAGCACCTTCCAAGCCACTGTGTACTGGGTGCGCTCGCATGTGCATATGTATGCCCGTGCTTGCTTACATGCGTGTGTGTTTGTTCCTGATGCTGTACATGGGTGTGCTTACTAAGCCAAAGTCTGTGTATGTGTAAATAGGTATGTGGATGTAGATCCAGGAGGACCCGGCACAGTGTGTTATGAGTGAGCATGTGGAGGTGGCGGGAAGGGAGAAAGAGAAAGAGAGAGAGAGAGTCATCTCGCCTATGAGGAATTCTTTGTTCATGTGCGGTTGTATGAGTGTGTCATGTATGAGGTTGGATATAGGGAGTTCCAATTGTGTGCATGTTTACTTGCTTATTTGAAGTTCCCAGACACCAATCATTTGGCAAAGTCTCCCCTTTTGTGCTGTCCTCTGCACAAAGGTCTCCGGACTTGAGGCCCGGCATACCTAGCTGCCTTTGCTCTTGGAGATCTGCATGACAGTGACAATGACGCCTATGAATACTGTTGCTGGGTGCTAGTGTGCCTTGGTCGAGGCAGGGAAGGGTCAGATATCACTTTCCCTAGTGTCTTAGCAGAGCTTCCTGCAGGAGCCTTAAACATATGGCTGTGAGCCACGGGCACCAGGATTGCCAGCTCCTGCCTCTAGCCAGTATAATCCTTGGCTGCTCAATAGCAGGAAGTAGCAGGCAAGGATCTGGGCCAGAGAGGCCAAGGCAAGCGGGAAGACAAGAGTTAAGCAGACACTAGCGCAGAAAGGAGATGCCCAGATTCGCTGACCTGCTAATCTTGTATCTCCCTTATGCTCTGAGCAAGAGAGATGAGGTTGATTGTGAGAGAGGTGGCGGATCCATACACCAGCCACTTCCAGGACTGGCAAGGGCAGAGGCGGTGGGGAGCTGTGTCACACGGGTTCAACCAGGATGTGGGAAGATGGAGCAGGAGGGGAGGTGGAAAGTGTATTTGCCTAGGACCCTGGCCCAAGCCGTTCCCAGCAGAATGGCCAGGGGAGGGATGTGCGGCTCTACACATCCTGTGCATCCCCGAAGGCCTGTGAGAACTAGTGAGAACTTACAGCAAACCCCCAAGGGGCCCTGTGTCCTTTTTGCTATGGCAACTCCAGTTGGAACACTGGCTCAAGTCAGCAGGAGGCGCCTAGTACCTGGCCATGTCACAGAGCTCCAAACCATATGGGCACTGCCCAGAGGCTTCCCAGCACCCCAGGTGCAAATGCACTGTTAGTGAGGCACCAGGAGGCCCTGCTGGCCTGTGAGCACCAACTGCCTACCTCTAAGCAGCCTCACTACCCCTCCCTTAAGGCTGTTCCTGTTGGAATGCAAATGAAAGCACACATCAACAAAGTGGGCAAGGAATGGAGAAACAAAACATCCGGCACCCCCTGGAGGCTTTTCTGCATAGTGGGTCGCATATGTGCAGTCCTTCCTGCTCAGAAAAACACAGGGCTGCTGCCTAGCAAGCCAGGCAAGGTCTTCAGGTGGTCTTGGCCAAGGGGGCAGAGGCCATTTCCAGACCAATCGGATGTCAGTCATAAAACCAGAAGGCAGGAAAGGAGTGCCGCTTCCCTCCTACCTTTGTTACAAACCTCCTGTGCACAGAAAAGGAGCAGAGGGGCTTGGGCACAGAGCAGGCAGACAACAGATTAGATAAATGGGGATTGGTGTTCACCAGAGGACTGAGAGATCCAGGTGTGCAGAGGGTGAGAGCAGAGGGAGATTTGGAGAAGATAAGAAGGGCTAGGCCAGGGTGAGGCAGTTGTAATTTCCCCAGAAGAAGTGAAGAGGTACATGGGGAGGTGTGCAGCCTGTGAACCTCAAGACGAGGAGGGGGAAATTGGGAAGCAGAGGCAGAGGCAAAGAGGCAGTGATGCAGAGGCATGTGTGAGTTGAAAGCAGTCCAGAGCAGCAAGGCAGGGACAGGAGGGCTAGGAGAGAGAACTCAGAGGGAGTTATCAGCAAAGGAGGTATGTGTGCAGGGGACAAGCCTCAGGAACTCAGCTGCAGATGGCAGGTGGTGGCTAGGAAGGCCAGGTTGGGCGCCCCACCACCCTGGGACCAAGTAGAAGGGAGAAGAGGCAAGGGATTCTGGGGCACAGGCCTGACCCATTCTCTGCGTGAAGCGCTGTGCTTTAGGGTGTAGACCTGAGGGGTAACGAATGCCATCCTTGGTTGGGGCACTACTGGGGCGTAATCATGTTGTCCTGTTACATTGACATTTCTGCCTTGATTGCTTTCCCGAAGAGTTTGTTGCTACCCAGGTCTCCGAAGCTGCATGGTTCAGGGAATGGGAGACTGGTGAGGACAGCAGGGGGAGGCCCCAAGTGCCAATGGACTGTCCAGTAAGCAGCGCTGTGCTCCTTAGCCACGCCCACCACGAGAACAACACCCTGGACTTGAGCAAGTAGGACACAGTCCTCGAAAACCCCTTAGCACCTTCCAAGCCACTGTGTACTTGGTGCGCTCACGTGTGCGTGTGTGTGCCCCTGCTTGCCTACATGCGTGTGTTCCTGATGCTGTACAAGAGTGTGCTTCCTAAGCCTAAGTCTGCATATGTGCAAATAGGTATGTGGATGTAGATCCAGGAGGACCGGGCACAGTGTGTTATAGTGAGCATGTGGGGGGTGGCGGGGAGGAAGAGAGAGAAAGAGAGAGAGAGAAAGTCGGCTCGCCTGTGAGGAAGTTTTTGTTCATGTGCGGTTGCAGGAGTGTGTCAGGTATGAGGTTGGACAGAGGGAGTTCAAAGTGTTTACACGTTACTTGTTTTTTGAAGTTCCCGGAAACCAATTATATGGCGAAGGCTCCCCTCTTGTGCTGTCCGCTACACAAAGGTCTCCGTACTTGATGCCAAGCTGCCTCTGCTCTTGGAGATCTGCATGACAGTGATGATGCTGCCTATGAATATCATTGCTGGGTGCTAGTGTGCCTTGGTCACGGCAGGGAAGGGTCAGATATCCCTTTCCCTGGTGTCTTAGCAGAGCTTCTTGAAGGAGCCTAAAACATATGGCTGTGAGCCACGGGCACCAGGATTGCCAGCTCCTGCCAATAGCCAGTATAATCCTTGGCTGCCCAATAGCAGGAAGTAGCAGGCAGTGATCTGGGCGAGAGAGGCCAAGGCAAGAGGGCAGACAAGAGGTAAGTGGAAACCTGCCCAGGGAGGAAATGCCCGGATCCACTGACCTGTTTTTCTTGTATCTCCCTTGTGCTGGCAGGAAGACAGATGACATGGAGGGCGAGAGATGTGGCAGATCCAGTCACTGGCCACTTCCAAGTCTGGCAAGGGCTGAGGCGGTGGGCAAGCTGTCCCACACGGGTTCAGCCAGGATGTGGGAGGATGGAGCAGGAGGGGAGGTGGAAATTGTATTTACCTAGAAACATGGCCCAAGCCAGCCCCAGCAGAATGGCCATGGGAGGGATTTGCGGCTCCAGAGGTCCTGTGAACATCAACTATGACACTGTAACACAAGGGCTGGAGGAAGACTGACAGGATGACTTGCATTGTGCAGGTGTTCTACCAGAAGAAAGAAGGCATTGTAGCAGGCAGGGTCAAGGCTAAGGCTACAGAATGAAAGTCATGTTTTCTGGCCCATGGGGAACTGAAGTATGCAAACGCTGGGCTGACATCTACCATTTTATAACAGATGATCTGCTAATTGCATTTTATTAAATACTAAAAAAAGTTGGATGAGTAAAAGCATAAATAATACTCGAAATGAGTACTAACTATGATAAGGGCATCCAAAGTCACAGGAAAACTTTCTTTAAGCACAAAAATGGATTCCACGACAGCATTTATTTCAAAATTTCTGTCTTCTCAGAATTAATGTTTTAAACAATGATTCGTATAACTATCAATATTCCAATGGTCTTCAAGTTAATGCATACAAACATCAAATTTTGTAAGGTTTACAAAGATATGAAATCCCAATTATAAGGTGATATAACTGTGGTAGATATGGAGAACTGCAATTTCTAGCAATAAGCAAATAAAGTAAAGGTAAACTCTGGAGACTAAGTTGTTTTTATTTACATAAGGAGTTTTTGACTAGTAAATACCCAATCAATGTAAGAAGAAAAGGTATTCTCATCAGTGATAGTTGAATACTATCCTATCTCAAAACATTCTGGCTTTCTCTGAAATGGTTTTGAGAGGAGTCACTGTTTGGATTTTCCTTCTAAGTGTATAATGATTTAGCTCTAATGATACAAATGACTTAAATTAACATAATTCTGAGTGCATACTTGACTAACAAATCTTAAGATTTTAGATATATTTTAGGATTAAAGTGATTCCCAATTCAATGTTTCTATCGGACTGAAACTACCGTGCTATCTCCTCATTTCTTCTGAGTAGACACTATTAAACTTCTCCATGTGTTTACATATTTTTTACAAACTTATTAAATCATCAGGGACTCTGTCTTATGGTGTAGGAAGGACAGAAACACAAAACCAAAATGAAGCCAAACCTTCAAGAAGTTGACACAAAAAGTACACAAAAGTCAGCCCTGGAAATAAGGGCAGAATAAGGGAAATAAGGGCTATCATTAGAAAGTAACCTAAAGGTTCAGGGGAAGAAGAAATTAATTTTGGACAGGACGACCAGTATCTGAACTGGCCTCCAAGAGGCCTGAAGTTAGAAGGCTGTTTGCGTGTTCCATACTAGCAGGAACAAATCACAGAGGGGAAAAAAAGAAAAGAACAGAGGGAAATCTGGGAATATGGAAAGGAGCTCCATTGTGAAAGGCTTTTAGTATCAGACCAGGAAGGACTAAAGGAAAAGCAGTCAATTCAGGTTTTTAAGAAGAAAAAAAATGCAATCAAAACCAGCTCAAAAGTAAGAGTTCTCCTCACTGTTCCTCAATAATCAGCTCTTGTCTGTTGAAAACAAAAAGTAGTGTGCCTATGGACCATACCTGTAATGAACCTACTCAGAATGCTGAGATATGCAGATCACAATTTGAAGCCAGCCTGGGCAGAGAAGCCCATGAGACTCACATCTAATTAATCATCAGAAAGCAAAAGGGGAGCTGGGCTCTAATGGCACAGCGCTGGACTTGAACAAAAATGCTCAGCTATAGTGCCCAGGCCCTAGTTCAAACCTCAAGAGCACACACACACACACACACACACTCACACACACACACACACACACACACACACACACCACACACCAGCTCAGAGATTACTAGACATAATAGCCTAAAAGTTGTCATTTGAGCCTAAATAAAGCTATATACAATGCTGATTGGGAATAACTACAAGGCCTTTAGAAGTAACAAATGCCATTTGTAAGGAAATGGAAGGACTTGGAAAAAATTATACTAAATGAAGTGAGACAGACCCAAAGAAACTTGAACACTATGGTCTCCCTTATTGGGAATAATTAGTACAGGTTTAGGCAAGTTATAGCAGAGCATCACAAGGCCCAATTGCTATACCCTTATGAACACATAAGATGATGCTAAGTGAAATGAACTCCATGTTATGGAGACAATTCTTATATCACAGTTGTAACTACTTTCAATGACCCATGTGTATCTGTAGCTTCTACTATTGATGATGTTCTTGTATCACCTTCCTGTGGTTGTACCTACACTATCTCTGTAATTTATCTGAGTATATTGGAAACCGTGTATACTGGTATTGGAACTAGGAAATTGAAAGGGAATACCAAAATTGAGAGACACAGGGTAAAAAAGACAAACAAATACAAAAGCAATACGTGCGAAAATGTTTGGTGTAAGTGAACTGAACAACTCAGGGGGGGAAAGGGTAAGGGGGAGAGTGGAGTGGGGTTTGAGGAACAAGGTAACAAACAGTACAACAAATGTATCCAATGCCTAATGTATGAAACTGTAACCTCTGTACATCAGTTTAATAATAAAAATTTGAAAAAAAAGAAAAAAAGAAAGGAATTACGTCACAAGGATAGTAAAAAAATATAAGTAACAAATGTAAGACTTATAGAAAAGCATGAACTGGATGACAGCAAGACAGAAAATAAAACAGTAGGCGGCTATCAGGAGGAATAGAATGAGCCAATAGATTCAGTCTTGGAGGTACGATATAGAAGGTGACACTAACACATTTTATTTGGGATGACCACCCTGTAACTACAACTCAAAACCCCAGAGGTGAAAGTCAACACAGAAGTTTCTTCCAAACAGAGGACAACGTCAATATCAAGACATTAAAAAAAGAGAGAGAAAGAGAGAGAGAGAGATCCAGTAAAATTCATGGGGGCTGTTCTTGCCAGCCCAAGGAAGAAAGGATTCTGAGGGGAAGAGACCAGCGAAAAAGAAGACAATCAAGAAAAATGTCATAAAAGAGAATGTAAGTTTGAGCAAGGAAGAACACTCAGAGAGACAAATGCTAGAGAGAGGGGAAACACCTGAGAAAGCACTTACGGTCTTCCTGTCAAAATCATCTTCCCCTTTCACACATCCTACAGAATTGTTAAAACGATGACTGGTCTAGTCCTTGGCTAAGGTAGTTTGAAGTTTTTTAACCTATACCAACCTTGGTCTATTGATGACATGGGTCATGAATATCTGGGTCCTACGTGAAGGTTAAAATCTCATTGCTACCCAGGCTGTAAGCATGTAATCTATAATGGCACTGGACTCGGCTCTCCACTCCACTTCCCTCCATGGATACAGCACTTCAGAACTATTTGACACAAATTACCTATCTTCAGAACTGGCTTGAAACTAAGCTTCCATCCATCTCTACCCGTTTAATACAATCAAGCCAAACCACTGCACAAATTGCCTCCCAGCAGCCCCTCCTCTCCTTTCATTCCCTGCACGGGATCATCTGTTGGTCAGACATCAATCCTACTCTCTGGTGAACAGCTGACTCTGTTAGGGGTCGGTAGAAGGACCACCCAGCAGCTGCACCATGTTTTAGAGACAAAGCATGGTGGCCAATGTTTTATGAGAATTGGAATACGGGGAAGCAAAGCAGTTAAAGCCCTTGGTAAGTGAAGAAACATTGTGCAAGTTAGCTCTTGGGAAAATGTTCTCCAGTGACTTCTCTGACATCATTCACAAGGCAGACAAGCAGGCAGTAACAGTCAACTTTCAGATTATGCACTTAATCCTCATACATTTATTTTTATTTTTTTATTTTTTTTTTGGCCAGTCCTGGGCCTTGGACTCAGGGCCTGAGCACTGTCCCTGGCTTCTTCCCGCTCAAGGCTAGCACTCTGCCACTTGAGCCACAGCACCGCATCTGGCCGTTTTCTGCATATGTGGTGCTGGGGAATCGAACCTAGGGCCTTGTGTATCCGAGGCAGGCACTCATGCCACTAGGCTATAGCCCCAGCCCCCCTCATGCATTTATTGACACTCTACTTGGTGCGAGACATTGTGTAAAGACTAGATCATTTACCCACTTTAATTCATAGGCATGACTGAAACCCTCAAAGACTCTCTTGTTCAAATCTAGTTTGGCTTTAAGATCAGAGATCAAATGCCAGCACCTCCAGACAGATATCCATGAACCTTTCTCAGGCAACAGTAACAACTCTTTTCTCCCAAGTCTCATAGAATGCTGTTCATGGACTTCTTTTATGAAACACAATGATCCTCATACATTGTAATTCTTTACATGTGCTCTCTCCTAATAAACTTTCTCTCTATATATGCACATATACATATGTGTCTATATATATGTGTGTATACATATGTGTATATATGTATATATACATACGTATATATGCATATATATAACTGAAATCCAAGATTCATGTCGTGATAATACCCCATTATCTTCCCACATCCCAAAGCATAATGCATCTCCTTTGATAATGAGTGCGTTCATGAGCTAGACTGTCCACCAAAGGCTCGATACATATTAGAGGTTTGATTATATAAAGGCAATAATCTTATTCTCTGCAATTAAAAAGTCAATCTTAACATCTAAAAATAGGGAAAATAAAACTGTAAATAAGTGCAACATAGCAAATTATCCTAATTCCAATGCTAACACTTTATGTGGTACAATTTGATCAAGATGAGATTCAACTTCACCTTTCATCTTTCTATCTAATAGAGTTTTCTAAAAGAAACAAATACATTAAATTACAAAAATTTATAACTTAAGTGTTTCAAGTGAACTGTTTTGAAATACTTTAGTATATGAATTATTCTTAAATCTTACGGGTTCATTAAAATGGCTCCAATGAGTATCCGATTCTCATCTATCAACAAAGTTATTTGTGAGCAAGGAAACTGGGTTACTGTGTGTTTTTGATAGTTTGGAATAGCTAAAATTCACATACCTTTCTAATTTACCATCATTTGGTTCAAATGGTCTAATTTACCAAAAGAAAATCTTGATTCTTTTTGAGAAAATACTGAGGCTACATGGGCTAAATAAATAGGAAAAAGGACCCTAAGCCTTTTTGATTACAGGAGATGAGTATCTAGTAAGAAGAGTAATGGGTTAGTGTTTAGAATTCTAGGTCCATGCTTAGATGAATGAGCTCTTTGTTGTCAGTAAGTAGTTGGCTTTGTCATTTTTTTTTGGTGCCAGTTTTGGGACTTGAACCCAGGATTCTGGGTGCTGCCCCTGAGCTTTTATGCTCAAGGCTACTATTCTACCATTTGAGCCAGAGCTCAGCTTCTGGCTTCTTAGTGGTTAATTGCAGATAAGGGTCTCACAGGACTTTCCTGCCCACACTGACTTTGATCCACAATACTCAGATCTTAGCCTCCAGAGCAGCTAAGAATATGGGCACCTATGTGTCTAGTACCCGGTTACTGGTTCTCTTGCCTTTAAACTAGATATGAGAACTTTAAAAGCTTGAAAATTGAAATTAAGTCAGAAGTAAGGAAATGGAAAAACCTCCCATGCTCCTGGATTGGGAGGATTAATATAATCAAAATGGCAATATTGCCAAAGGCTATCTACAAATTCAATGCAATACCCATTAATATCCCACCACCATTTTTTAATGAAATAGAGGAAGCAATCCAGAAATTCAAATGGAACAATAAAAGACCTAGAATAGCAAAAACAATCCTAGGCAGAAAGAACAGTGCTGGAGGAATAACAATACCCAACTTCAAGCTGTATTATAAAGCTATAGTAATAAAAACAGCTTGGTATGGGCACCAGAACAGGCCTGAAGACCAATGGAACAGAATTGAAGACCCAGAAATGAACCCACAGAACTATGCCTACTTAATCTTTGATAAAGGAGCTAAAACAATAGTATGGAAGAAAGATATCCTCTTTAACAAGTGGTGCTGGCAAAACTGGCTCAACACATGCAACAAACTGAAACTAGATCCTTATATGTCACCCGGCACCCAAATCAATTCCAAATGGATTAAAGACTTCGAAATCATAACAGACACCCTGAAAACACTAAAGGAAGGAGTAGGAGAAATACTTGGGCTCCTTGGCACGGGACGGAACTTCCTTAACAAAGACCCAGAAACGCTACAATTCAAAGAAAGGTTGGACAAATGGGACTGCATCAAACTGCAGAGCTTCTGCACGGCAAGTGACATAGCTCGCAAGATAAACAGAAAGCCCACAGACTGGGAGAAGATCTTTACTGGACATTCAACAGACAAAGGCCTCATATCTAAAATATATGCAGAACTAAAAAATTACCTTCTTTCAAAACAAAACCGCAAAGAACCAATAGCCCCCTCATCAAGTGGGCTAAAGACTTACAAAGAGACTTCTCTGATGAGGAAATGAGAATGGCCAAGAGACATATGAAAAAATGCCCTACATCACTGGCCATGAAAGAAATGCATATCAAAACAACACTGAGATTCCATCTCACCCAGTAAGAATGTCCCATATAAAGAAAACTAACAATAACAATTGCTGGAGGGGATGTGGCCAAAAGGGAACCCTAATCCATTGTTGGTGGGAATGTAAACTAGTTCAGACACTCTGGCAAGCAGTATGGAGATTCCTCAGAAGGCTAAATATAGAACTCCCCTATGACCCAGCAGCCCCACTTTTGGGTATCTATCCAAAAGACCACAAACAAAATCACAGTAATGCCACCAGCACAATAATGTTCATCGCAGCACAATTTGTCATAGCACGAATCTGGAGCCAAGCCAGATGCCCCTCAGTAGACGAATGAATCAGGAAAATATGGTACATATATACAATGGAATTTTATATTTCTATCTGAAAGAATGCCATTGTCCCATTTGTAAGGAAATGGAAGGTCTTGGAAAAAATTATACTAAGTGAAGTGAGCCAGACCCAAAGAAACATGGACTCTATGGTCTCCCTTATTGGGAATAATTAGTACAGGTTTAGTCCTGTCATAGCAGAGCATCACAAGGCTCAATAGCTATACCCTTATGAACACATAGATGATGCTAAGTGAAATGAACTCCATGTTATGGAAACAATTGTTATATCACAGTTGTAACTACTTTCAATATCCCATATGTATCTGTAGATTCTATTATTGATGATGTTCTTGTATCACCTTCCTGTGGTTGTACCTACACTATCTCTGTAATCTTATCTGAGTATATTGGAAACCGTGTATACTGGTATTGGAACTAGGAAATTGAAAGGGAATACCAAAATTGAAAGACGCAGGGTAAAAAAAGACAAACAAATACAAAAGTAATACTTGCCAAAATGTTTGGTGTAAGTGAACTGAACACCTCAGGGGGCGAAAGGGAAAGGGGGAGGAGGGAGGGGGGGAATGAGGGATGAGGTAACAAACAGTACAACAAATGTATCCAATGCCTAATGTATGAAACTGTAACCTCTCTGTACATCAGTTTGATAATAAAAATTGAAAAAAAAAATAAAATTAGATATCTCTCAAAAGGTTTTTAATGAGATGCCATCAGTATGACACAGTCAGAATAAGGTTGAATTAAGTATCTCAGTACCTGTGGCCAACTTAAATTGACACATAAACCAATTAACTACCACAAATCTGCTCATATTTATCAATATACATCATCTTACATTATACCCAATCTCTCAATACTGACAGTGACAAGAATCCTTGTATCATAATTCATACATATATAACCAGACAAACTAGCCTTTCTCCAGAAGGAACACACCAGTACATGGGCAATGTTTATACTTCACAAGATCCAATCATTTAAGTGCAATAATAGGATGTACCAGGCAAGGCACTGGTGGCTCCCACTT